>NW_015506465.1:138092-190434 GCF_001515645.1 Sinocyclocheilus grahami | reverse complement strand
TGTATTTACAACACTGTTCCAGAACAGTTCAACCCAAATATTCAGATGTGTCCAGCACATTTTATGGAGGACTGTTTGCTGATCCTGGTAGAGTAGACTACAATGCCGGCTGTTGTGACTCACAGACTGCAAGTACGTTTTTATATTTAAAGAATTTGTCACTGACGATTCAAACGCGAGTTTTGAGCAGTGTAGAGTAGCACTTGTTGTTTGTCATTTCTCCGATCACAAATGCAGACATGGTTTTATGTTTACGTGGCACGATGCAACACGTAAAAAGACAGTATAAGTCATTATAATCCGTAATTATGTCCCCACTGGATGCAACAAATGACTCGTTTATAATGGGTTTTAATGTTTTTGTCTCGTCGCTTCGGCCGGACAGGGCATCATCACAGTATGGTAAGGGGCGTAACATTTCCGTCACATACTTGAGGTATTCGGCCAATCACAACACACTGGATAGCTGGCAAATCAGAGCACACCTCGCTTTTCAGACCGATGAGCTTTGTAAAAATCAACGCGTTTCAGAAAGGCGGGGCATTGAGGAGAAACAATAATGTACAGTATGTGGAAAATAATGTGTTTTTTAACCTTAAACTGCATAAACACATTTCATTACACCAAATACACCAGGGGTGCCCAAACTCGGTCCTGGAGGGCCGGTGTCCTGCAGAGTTTAGCTCCAACCCTAATCAAACACACCTGAAGCAGCTAATCAAGGTCTTACTAGCATACTAGAAACTTCCCGGCAGGTGTGTTGAGGCAAGCTGGAGCTAAACTCTGCAAGACACTGGCCCTCCAGGACTGAGTTTGGGCACCCCTGAAATACACAAAATAATGTTCTTTTTAGCAACGTCATATGACCCCTTTAAAGTTGTTCTGCATATCTGAAAGTAAAACAAAAATAATCTGAATCTGTCATTAGGGATGTAACGGTATGAAAATTTCTTATCACGATTATAGTGACCAAAATGATCACGGTTATCGGTATTATCACGGTATTTTTAAAATGAGCTGGAGACGTTCAAAAAGTACTGACACATAAATCATTTCACCAAGTTTTACATTTCAAACCAACAAGCAACACAAAAAGTTTTTGCTTGCATAACTAAAACAATAACATTGCCAATGATGTCCAGATTTTAAATGATAACATGACTGACAACAGTTTATCTAATAGCTAACGTAAATGTTCAAATATCTAACGTAAATGTTCAAATAAAGCTTTGAAAAAGTTTCATAAATGGTAAACTTCACATTTCAGCTTTTAAATAAAGAAAAGGGTCAAGTCAAAATGATAATTGATTAATAAATGATTATATGTATTCACCTGCTCCATTAATAATACTAGATACGTTGTTGTTTAAATGTGTAGAATCCACATAAGCTTGTTTTTCATCAACCGGTCAAAATTTACAGCAGGGCATGCTAATTCAGTCCGTTTTTTGATCTACACACCTTTCACTTTTTAAGACTAAAACAAAAGATGGCTTCATTGTTATTCTTAATTAAAAAGCATAACAACAATAAAACAGTAAGATACAATGACAAACTAGCTTATAAAACTTTTATTAACAAAAACGAATAAGATGAAGCATGGCATACACCACATGCTGTATTATATACCGACTAATAAATTACAGAACGTTTAGCAAACACTGAGGAATCAAATAAATAAATCAATAAAATAGAGCCTCCATAACATAATGTGAGGTAAACAGCAAAGATAACAAGCTTTTCAAAATGAAAACAAAAAGAAAAGTAAAACTAAACTTGCTGTCGGTGACAGTGCTTGCATGTTTTTGTCCCACAAGAATACCAACATGTTCACCTTTGGTTTAAGAAGTGGTCTTTTACTTGACTTTAACATGAAACCCATCCATCGTTTCCTCAATATTCGCGTCATTTTTGCTGCACACAGCTTCGCGTTCGTGCTGACGCAGCGAGTATAAACCAGGCTTATGAGTTAAACAACGCGGTGGTCGTGCCAGTGAGACCGCACACAAAATTTAGTCACACCGGCAGAAAAAATTATCGCAAAATGCGCCCATTTGGTCGTACACTGGAGCCCTGTGCAGTACAGTATTTATTTATCCTCAGTTGTTCAAATCGCGGTAATCGAAGACGGTTATAGTGATAATTTAAATATGAAACGGTAATACTAACCGTGGGGTATTTTATCACGATTTATCGTCAAACCGGTAATCGTTACATCCCTATCTGTCATAAAACAATATCCATCTCTCTCTAGACTGGCCAACTTAAGCATATTCAACGAAGTCTAAGAAGTTGCCATATATAGACACACGTACGCTAAGATGCTAAAATTCTCCATGAATGCCAGGTGCATGATAACATTAGATGATTAGAAAAGCCACCACAAACTAAATAAACAATACATATACAGTCAAAACATAAAATAAGGCTTATTTAAAGGCATAGTTCCCCCAAAAATGAAAATTCATCAGTCATCATTTATTCAGCCTCAACCTGTCTGAGTTTTCTTTTTTTCAAGCAGCAAAGAAAATATTGTGAAGAATGATGGTAAACAGTCGATGGTAGCCACTGACTTTCATGAAGGTGAGTAAATGACAGAATTTAAGATTTTTAGGTCTATCTTTTAGAACTATCATTTTAACACAAATGACAGTAACTATCAGTAATATGAAATATAGTCCTACATATCTGTACAAAAAAAACGAAACAAAAAAAACCATCTGAGATCATTCAGGTCAGCTCTAATTGTTGTAGTTTTACTTTCATTACTTCCTTGTTTTGTTCAAAGATAATTACCTAAAGATGATTATCATAAATGTAATTCGAAATGAAACTGGATTTGCCACATACCAACCAAAACCAGCTTCTAATGCCACACAACAACCAATTCATTAGACAAGCTCAGGACACAGTGCCATAGCTAAATCAATACTGAATAGCATGGCAGAACAACTACACGAGTTCAGCTTCTTTCACACAGTTAATGTCTGTTAACTTTCCAGTTCCCCGTTTACCACACTACGTAACAGATTGGAAACCAGCCCAGCTCTGTACACGAAAATAGGACAAGGACTATACAATACCTTTAATGACTTTAACCTCAAGTTATGGGCCAGTCTGCATTTTATAATGGGCAAAAGGACACTGCACCACAGACGCTTCCTATCAGTTCATATTATATTAGATATCACTGCGGTAAATGTTTTATCCCATGCCCCAAGCATATGAATCAAATATCCGTCTAGTACTCAACAGCTTGATTTCAAAGACCAAGAGTAACAGCTGGCGGAAGACAAAACCAAAGGACAATCAAAAAGATAAGAGATAAAATGAATTGGGGAAAAAGCAATTCAGACCTACTTCATGAGTGTTTACAAACTAAGTCACCCCTCACCTTTTCTAGTCTCTGAGCTGGTGGCTGAGGTGGCCCGCTTGGCCTCCTTGCTCTCCTGGTTGGCTCTGTCCTTCTGCTTCTTCTTACTGGTGCTGACCGCGTCGTCAGGACCTCTCTGACCTCGCCTCCGGCCCGATTCACTGGGGCCTGTACTGCTGCTGGCCATCTTCAGCCACTTGCTGCTAATGGGTCGGCTGTCTCCTACCTCGCTCCCGCTGCTGGAGCTGCTTCCACAGGGGTCTGGATCTGAGCTGTGCCGTTTCCTGCCCGGTCCAGCTATCTTGGCGGCGTTTCAAGAGAGAGCACTCCCAGAAGAGAATCAGAGGGAGACTGTGAACAAAACACAACAGCAATGTATGTATTACAAACAGACTCTGGTTGAGTGGCAGTACAAATTCCTAAAGTCTGGAATACACTACACAACTTTTCACAGATTTTTCCCCAACGCTAGGTCAGTTTGAAGTCAGAGTTGACACAGTTCCACAGAAAATCATGTAGGGTATGATGTAAACAGACTCTTTTTAGCTTCAAACATGTTTCATAATTTGAGCCTATTTTACTGCCGTGTGTACACAAGCGTAAGATGCCTAGTGTTTTAAATAGCAGATTTAAGATACACCAGAACTAGTGACAGATCTTAAAGACAGATCATAAAAAAGGGCTGAACTATGCATGTTCTATCCATCTGTTTTTAGTTGGATTTTTTGAGATGCGGGCGTTGCACTAAAAAATGTATTCAAGCTTTAAGTCAATTGTAGAGGGGTGGGGTTTAAACGGATTCATTGATTATAGAAGTCTGGTATACATCACTAGAGAGATGATCCAGTTATGACATTTTTATTACATTATGAGTTTTTTTTTTTTTCAAACAAATGCAACATATACATGAATGAATCATGCATTTATCAAAGAGATTTTAATTTCATGCTAACATTAATACTTTTAAACACCACAATAAAATATGAAATAAAGATGTGTTTTTATTTATTTTCTTTGTTTTGAAAAACTGTTTATTTCCGGGTAGAATGAAAGAAAAACCTCTCTTTTCATTGTGGTCTCAGACTTTTGGATCCTACTTTATGTAATCGGATATTTATAACAGAATGTTTTGTATTGACTTGGAAGGCATTCTTGAGTTATTCAAAATCATCTTTCTTTTAGAAAAAAGCTAAACCTCAATTCTTCTTCTTTAATTTTTTATGATTATTATTTTGCTAGACACAGATTACAGCCAATTGTGGCTTTTATAATCAATATCTGTATATATGGATAGGGGTACGTTAGTGTTTGAAAAATAATAAAGTATGTCTGTATTTTAATATGTACCCGTTAAGTGGTTGCTGTCATGATATAATGATGGCATTACAAAAACAGAAAAGACCTCTCTTTTTAAAAATCTATAGTGTGTTCGGACAATCAAATGTCCATCCAAACCTTCTGGTTTCACTACTCTACACTTTCACTTTTTTATTAAAACACCGGCTAGCCACCAAAACCGACGCCGGTTACTGTCACTATTAAGACACTTCGCTGCCATTATCCAAAACGAATATGGAGACAGACAAAATATCTTTGAATTTAATCATCTTCACATTTCCTTTTTTCTCCTTTTCAGCTGTCAAATGAGAAAACTGTACCCAAGGGAAATCAATCAGCTTATAAACCCGTAATGATCGCTAATGCCGCGGCTGCCAACCCGGCTAGCTTAGCCATCTGACTCGATTCCACACTCAAGTTCTCTTTAACTCAAAACACGTCTCTTACAACTGTCTCTTAACATTCATTTTGGTCTAATACTAATAAATATCATTCGTACTATTAGTGACATATCTCAACGTTGTTGTCTGGTTGTAGGAGACACCGGTTCGCCGTGTTGTGTGCGGAGCGAGCAGAATCCCCGTTAAAGGGAACAGAAGCACGAGGCCTCTCGCTCCGCGCCGGCTGCCCAGCTAAACACTTCACCGCTAGGTCGGGTGGTGCGGTACTGACAAACTTATGTAGGCTATACCTACAGGACAGGTGAAGACATATTACGACACCTGGATAAGACAACAGTTGTTTAAATTAAATCTTACTTTGTTTCGTTGTTCTTCTGTAATGAGGAGTCGCAGCGGCGTGTCCTTTCCTCTGTCAGCAGAGCCGCGGCGACTGCAGCTTAAATTCAGCCCCAGGCTTCACACACGGCAGCGGGCCGCCGATCGCCCCTGAGCCGCATCAGCTCGCCTGCTAAAAATGAATTCTTTTATTTCCAAAATAATCCTAACCAGGACCCATTTTTGTGGTGTTAAAACAGAAACCGAGCTACTGTAAACAAAGACGCAACGACGGTGCCCGTCCTCCACTTGAGAGCCGACCGCTGCTCTGTGACTGTCACTTTGTTAGAGAACAAAAACAAACCGGGTAGAGACGGCGATCACACACAAACATACGCACGGTCCACTTCCGGACAGCACTCTGCGTTTACAACCATGCGCAGAGTAAAAGTTTTTTTGGTGCAAGATTTCGTGATGCATTTGATATGTCAATATCTTAAAGTAACGTTATACATTTTGAAACATACTGTTGGATGTTATTCATTAAAACGTCAAAGACGGTCCTTGTTTCGTTTGTGGAACTGTTCAAGTCAAACTGTGGTTCTGTTGAGCGTTAGTGCATCTGCTTATGACTCTGTACCCGTAACTACCGTTCAAACTGTTATTATTCAGCAAGGACGCATTGACTAAACAGGCCTAGGATATTTATACTGTTACAAAAACTGTATTTTAAGTAAAAGCAACGTTCTATTAATCAAACAATCCTGGAAAAAACGTATTACGGTTTTCTTATATAATATTAAGAAGCACAACTGTTTTCAACATCGGTAATAATAAGCAATGTTTCTTGAGCACCAAATCAGCATATATTATAAGGAGTTTGAAGGATCATGTGACAATAATGATGCTGAAAATTCAGCTTTGCAATCACAGAAATCAATTACATTTTAAATATATGAAAATAGAAAATATATTTTAAATTGTAATAATATTTCACAATATTAGTTTTTAATGTATTTGGTGAGCATAAAATACTTCTTTCAAAAACATTAATGTATGCCAACTACTATTATTAACTATTGTTTGGGTTTGTCGTATAATTTCTCTCATTTTAAGTAGGTTTGATTTGGTTCTATTTGATAAAAACAGCATTTGCATTTAATACATGTCTGATATGCAAACGTTTTGTTAACACTGGACGATTTTCTGACGGCTGTGACACATCAATAGATGGAGCTGAAAATCTATTCAAAACCATCCTGCTGTCAAATATTTGACACATTCTTTTTGTATCTGATGGCGTTCACACATGTGAGGTGATCTGGAAGGAAAACACTTTCTCACAATTTGTGAGAAAATGGAAGATGCAGATCCCATTCAACATAAGTACATACTTAATGAAACTTCATTCAACCTTTGTTTTTAACTTTTTAATTGTTTGTTCCTCATATATTATTATATATTAGGGTTAAATGTAACAGGCTAACAATCACACAGACAATGTACAGAAATCACACAGGGATATTATTTATTTGTATTATTTATCGTGAGAAGAAACACGGTGTACATCAATGTACATGATACAATGACTCTAAATGGACAACTCATTTTACTTCATTTAACAATGTCTTTTACTGTAATTTCTCAGACAGATATTCAGCCTATTATAGAAACTAATTTCTCAAAAGACAACAAATGTATCTCATTAGAAAACGAGTGTTAATAAAGTACCAAGCTATACCAGTTTTAAAAGAAAAAGGGCAAGCAGAAAATCTATACAATAAAACTTCTGTGGCATGATTCAGTGTCTCTTACATTCAAGCAAACTCAGTATCTTCATCATATTCAGTATTTTAGAAGCACATTTCTAATACCAAGAAAGTAGAATACTGCTCTGCCTTACAAGACACATGTGAACATCTGCATTGCATTCAGTTCCAGAATGAAAAGAGGTTAATGTAGAGTTGTTATAACAGTAGCCCTTCATTAAAACAACATTTGTTCCAGAAATCGCGTCTGGTGGCAGTTTGGCATTGTCTTGTAGGTTTGTTGGCAAAAACTGTAGCAGCCTGGGAAAAGAGTCAAATGACAGATCCTTTCAGACAGTAGTGAACTTTCAGAGACAGCAGCAGTCCAGCTGTTGTGCTTTCCTTCCTGTGACCGATTATTGACAGGTGTTGTAGATCTGAATCTGCTTATTGATTGCATTCAGGATTGCCTTCATTTTATCTTCCAGGCCATCCAGCTGCCTGGCTTTTCCTTCCAATACCTTCTGATTTTCCTCATAGTCCTTTTCAAGCTCTATGTATGCAAAACATCAACAAAGCCAGGTCAGAATTACAAGGAAATAAAACAATGAATGCCTTCCAAGATCAGTACTGCTTATCTCCAAAAGAGGGCAGTTTATGTTTTTCAATTACTTGAAAGTATGCTTAACAAATGTGACCCTGGACCAAAAAACCGAGAAGGGTATAACTGCAGCCTGGAGATCTCCAAATGGGAGCGGGAACTCCAAAACAGGGTGGGAGCTCCAAAATAGGGCGTGGCTTCCTCCCATTGACAGACAGGCACATGACACGCATGCGCACTTTTCCCCCCAATCAACTTCAGTGCAAACTCCGCCCCACAGCTGATTCTAAAGATTTCATTGGTTGTGACAATTAAAGTGTTGATTTCCTACACTATGCTACAAAAAATGCTAAACCCTAAACCTACCCCACACCTGACCCTAACTTTAACCAGCGAAATTGACTGCACGGCGGGATTGGCGCTGAACAGCGTGGTAAAGAAAGTTGCAGTTCAGGAGATAAACAGTTAATAAGATTATGCGATATGAGATCGTTCCGTAACTCCCCAACTGGACCTCACCGGACAATGGCACCTTTTTAGTTACACCCAGCATCACTACCCCCTCCTACACTGCGAATTTCGAGGCCCGGGACACCCCCGCTGCTTAGAACAAAACGATACAGTAAAATATTTCCCCTGCGCTGTGATGGCTTGCGGGAGAGCTCGTGGGTGATTCCAGTTTATATCATTAAGCAGAGGTTCAAACTCTGGTCTGAACACCACTGGCCACAAGCTTTGGGCTCTGCTCTCACGGAGAATATTTACTTATATAGCATATTTTATTTTAGATGAACTAGAAACAATGTTTAATTTATAAAGTTTTATTTTGAAATGTAAGTCAATAACAATTGGCTGGAGCCAGAGCCAAGGGTGAAAGTCTTTGCGTGAGGAGACCCCGCCCCATTTTGGAGGTTCTGCCCACTTTTGGAGTTCACGCCCCATTTTGGAGATCTCCGGTCTGCATTTATACCTACTTGAAAAAACCAGGCTTAAGTCGTTTGGGTATATTTGTAGCAATAGCCAAAAATACATTGTATGGGTCAGAATTATTGATTTTTCTTTTATGCCAAAAATCATTAGGATATTAAGTAAAGATCATGTTCCATGAAGATATTTTGTAAATTTCATACTGTAAATATATCAAAACTTAATTTTTGATTAGCAATAAGCATTGCTAAAAACGTTAACATTAATGGTATTTCAAAGACTATATAATTAATTAGGAAATTACATATATATATATATATATATATATATATATATATATATTTAAATTATAATATAATAATAAAATAACATTTATTTTTAATATTTATTTCTTAATTTATTGTTATTTTACTCCAACTCTGTACTTTACATCTCTGTGATGTTCCTACATTCAATATATACATAATTATATAATTAGAATATTATTTAATTATTATTAAATATGCATTTTTTGCACCCTCAGATTCCAGATTTTCAAATAGTTGTATCTCGGTCAAATATTATTCTATCCTAACAAACCATACATCAATGGAAAGCTTTATTCAGCTTTCAGATTATGTATAAATCTCCATTTCGAAAAACTGACCCTTATGACTGGTTTTGTGGTCCAGGGACACAAATGGGTTCTTTATAACATAAAATGATAATATTTATAATATAGTTATAATTAATTAATTTATTGTTAGATTAGACCAGCTCTGTGCCGTAAATCTCACTTAATTCTAAATAAAAGGAATCTATCTATCTATCTATATTATTAAATTATTATATCTTTTACAACATAAAATTATTGTATTCATATATATTTTAAAATATATTCAAATAAAAAAACTATATTTAAGAACAATTTACAATATATTTAAGTGATAATATAAATTAATAAAATAATAGTTCTTTTTAATATTTGTTTACAAAATAATATTTATTCACTTTGTTATATTAGGCCAGCTCAGTGCTGTGCATCCCCATACGGTTTTATGTATATATTTAATGTCATTAAAGCAAAAAAAAAGGGACAAACCAAATACTAAGAAATACTGATTTTCATGTTAATCTTTCAATTCAATGCTGACAATATAAAATGTAATACTTTTCTGTAATAAATACTGTAACTAATACTTGTAATAAACTTTTCTGGTTCTTCCAAATTCAAAAAACTATTTAAAATATAAAACTGAATTGTAAGAACTTCCTCCAGTTCTCTGCTTGTCTCTCACACACTTACCTGCCAGCCTCTGCAGTTTATCCTGGGCATCCCTTAGCAGCTCCTTGGCTTCATCTCTCAGGCGCTCTGCTTTCTGCTTGGCATCCTGCATTGTTTTCGCCTTATTGTCCATCAGACCCTGAACAGTACGATACTTATCGGACAGCTCGCCCTCCAGGATCTAAAACAGACAATAAAGTCACTAAATTCTGGTCAACACAACACTCAATGACACACAAATGACCGCCACACACCTCTTTAGCTTCATTGGCCTTGTCCCGGGCCATAGTGGCCGTCTCCTCTGCCCGGGCTGCATCCAGGCTGTTGTTGGCAAGTTTGGTTTTTAAAGCCTCTATTTGGCGTCCCAGATCTCCCAGTCTGCCCATAGCATTATTAAGATCTCTCTCACGAGCTGTGGTCTCTGACTGGATCTTCAGAAGTATTGTAAGAGTGCTTGTGGTCAAAACCAATCAATTTAGGAGCATAAAAATTAAAGTTATTCCTAATTACAGTTTTTTTTACCTGTGCTAGACGGTTTTGAGTTAAGCCGATGTCATTTCTAGCTTTCTGAATGACCTTTTCTGCAGCTGCCTGAGCCCTGCCGGCATCGTTCAGGGCCTTTTTCACACTCTCAGCCGTGCTCTTCACTCCCTCCGCCTTATTCCTAGAGTGAAAGAACAGATTTGCATTTACGTTTACAAAGTGATGTGCAAAATACCAGATGTGCAGATAGTCACCTGGCTTTCTTGGCATCCAGCAGCAGTTGTTCTGCTTTGCGGACGTCATTCTGGGTCTGTTCCAGAATGGCGTCCACATTGGATAGGCTCTTGACACGGTCTTTAATCTCATCTGCGAGGTGTTGAATCTGCCTGGGAGAAGCTGGGATTGACAGCTCCAGCACCCGATTGGCCACTGCCTCAATGCTGTCAGGATCTGCCCCCTCCTCTGCAAATATACAACATGTAAATGAGCTCAAAAGAATTCAAGTTAAAATTCTGTGAGAAGAAATGAAAAATGAGAAAAGGAATATAACATATGAAATGTTATTGAAAGGTTTGAAAATAAGATGATTACATTTAGTCATTTAGCAGACGCTTTTATCCAAAGCGACTTCCAAATGAGGACAATGGAAGCAATCAAAATCAACAAAAGAGCAATGATATACAAGTGCTATAACAAGTCTCAGTTAGCTTAACGCAGCACACGTAGCAAGGGTTTTTAAATAATATAATAACTAAAAAGAAAACAGATAGAATAGAAAAAGAATAGAGCAAGCAAGTGTTAGAGGTCTTTTTTGCTTTTGTTAATTGTATAATAAATGAAAAGAAAACAGATAGAATACAAAAAGATTAGAGAAGCAAGTGTTAGTTTTTTTTTAAAGAAAACAAGCAGCAAATGAATAGAGTGCAAGTCTTAAAGGGACAAGTGTTTTTTTAAAGAATAGAATTAGAATAGAGAGTGCTAGAGTTAGAGGGTCAAATAAAGATGGAAGATATGTGTTTTTAGCCGATTCTTGAAGATGGCTAAGGACTCAGCTGCTCGGATTGAGTTAATAATATAATATAATATAAAAGGTATACTATTAAGTGTAAACTAGAATAAGATGCAGAGAATAATCTGTCAGGTTTATGTACTTTATTTAATTTAATTTTTATTTTATATTTATTTTCTTCATGTAGTTCATTTTTATTCTCTTATTATATATATATATATATTTTTTTTTCCCTTAAAGGGGTCATATGATGTTGTTAAAAAGAACACTATTTTGTGTATTTGGTGTAATGAAATGTTTATGCGGTTTAAGGTTCAAAAAACACATTATTTTCCACATACTGTACATCATAGTACATCTATGCCCCGCCTTTCTGAAACGCGTCGATTTTTACAAAGCATATCGGTCTGAAAAGCGAGGTGTGCTCTGATTGGCCAGCTATCCAGTGCGTTGTGATTGGCCGAATACCTCAGGCGTGTGACAGAAATGTTATGTCCCTTACTATATTGTGATGCCCTGTCTGGCTGGAGCGACTATTCAAAAACATTAAAACCCATTATAAACTATGCATTTCTTGCATCCAGTGGAGACATAATCACGGATTATAATGACTTATACTGTCTTTTTACGCGTTGCGCTGCGTAAACATAAAACCATGTCTGCATTTGTGATCGGTGAAACGGCAAACACCAAGTGCTATTATACACTGCTCAAAACTCGCGTTTGAATCATCAGTGGCAAATTCTTTAAATATGAAAACATACTTACAGTTTGTGAGTCTGAACAGCCGGCATAGTAGGTTCAGGAAACAATCCTCCGTTAAATGCGTTGCACACACACACACGAATATTTGGTTCTGGAACAGTGTTGTAAATACAACTTAACCACTGATTTCTAGTTGTGTCCTCTTTTGGAAGGCCAAACAAAGTAGTTTCGCCTTTACAACGAAGCGCACAGCGTCTCCACGACATGGCGGCGGCGGCAGCAACAATACTACAGCGAGAATCAAAGTTACGCCTTCTTTAATTGCGTGAAAAACGGCGGTGGTATGCAAATCTTCCCACACAGTGACGTAGACATGAGGGGGCGTGTTTAAACGAGGCGTTTTAGGAGTGCGTGGACGAGTCTTAACTTTTATAAAAAATATCTCTTTGGGTTTGAGACTTTAGTCTTTGCAACTTTAGGGATCTTCTCAATGCACGAACAGCTTGTAACACTCCAAAGAGAAAGGAAAACTTGAAATCGCATCATATGACCCCTTTAATATATAATATAATATAATATAATATAATATAATATAATATAGAAAAAAAAGGATAATAATTTTTTTTTTATTATAGATATAATATAATTTAAACTCACCCATGAGGAATTCACGAATTTGTTTGATGAGGTCCCTCAGGTCGTTGTTAGAATGATCCACCTTATTTTTGGTATCACTAGCTTTTTCCAAAGCTGCCTGGGCTTTATCCTTAGCTTCCTGAGCCTTGGTCTTAGCATCTGCCACCTTAATAAGACCGTCAAGACAACATAAGATTCAGAGAAAAGACTGAACACTTTCTGGAGAATGTGAAGTCATAAAAGGAATTGACAGCTCTGATCATGCTAGTCATTGGTCACAATAATTAAAGTGTGTCTCTACCTGCTTAAAAAGCTCCTCCACTACTCCCATAGCTTTATCCAGCTCTTTTTCTGCATGCTTGGATCTGTCCAGGGCATTGTTGGCCACTGCAACAGCTCCATTGCAATTCAGACCACCACAGTGGCGCTTGCCTTCATCATCACGACAACCAGCACCGCCACAAGGACTGTCCACACATGGAGCACCCCCCGGTGCTCCACATACCTACAAAAACAATAAAACAAGAGCTTTAAAGTTAAATAATATATTATATTATATTAAACAATATAAAATAATACATATTAAACAATTTCTAATATTTTATATTATAAAAAACAATGATTTTATATTTTAAATATATACCTTAAATAATACTTTTAAATTGGTTACAAATTCTTGTAACTGTTATATTTTTATATTTGTTGAGACATTATCCAGCTTACCTTTTCATTGATTTTCTTTATGTCCAAATTCTGAGCTTTAGCATTTAAGTCTGTGAGTGTACGTTTGTTGGCAGCATTTTTGCGGTTAAAATCATCTCTCTTTTGGGTAATCAGTCTCTCTGTTTTCTTGCGGGTGTCTGCCGATTGGCTCACTGTGCTGGGAATGTCAGTGGTAGATCTGTTGGCGCGGTGCTCTGCATCACGTGACTTGTTGTACGAGGCCCGGATGCTGTCATATGCACCTGAGGAAAAATACCACGTTAAATAGCACGTTTTCCTAGTTTGATCAGCCAATGGATTGTTCTCTGGGAGATAATAATAAATAAATCCCACTTGTTTTGATATTTTGCTTATAATGGGGGCAGTGTAAGTGCATTTTAGTTACAGTAATACAGAATCAGTGACTAACCCAAGAAGTTGGAGTTCTTGAGGAGGTCAAGCTGACGGTTAAGCTGATCTGAGTTCAGTTTGAGTTCTTTTGCTTCTCTCTCCAGGGTACTTAATGCATTGCTGGCTTCATAGTTGCTGTCCTGCACAGCGGTCAGGTCTCCCTCCAGCTGGTTCAGTGTGTCCGTGGTCTCACCAATCTGAGCTCTAACAGACAGAAAGACAGCTGACCAAACTCATCTCCAACAAGGGTGTAAACAGTGAACAAAAATGTCTGAAATTATACTTAAATTATTTTTATGTGAACGTTTAGGTAAGTAGGTAGGTAAGTAGGTCAATTCTATAAAAGTTATTCTCATTTATAAGTATTTAACAAAAAAGGTGCAAAAATTAATTACTTAAATGTTTAAAATTTTAAAAAATTCTTAGCTATTGAAAATGACATTTTCGAATTAATTAAATAATCTAATTTGCAATTAAATTTTAATATAATGTAATCTAATTATAGTAATTATTGTAATTTTGTTACAAAAGCTGTATTAAAGGTTTATTTAGACTATCTTGGTAATAAAAGTATGACATTTTTTATTTTTTTTTGTTGTTGCAAATTTTCTATTTATTTCAATAGTGCCCACATATAATTCTAAATATCAATTCTCAATTCTCAACATAAATTCCCAGTAATAATAATAGATTATAGTAATTAAGTAAAATTACTCAAGTAATGTTCTCCCTAACCTCTAACACTCTCAACTAGAGACTTTCAAGCAATATACAAAAATGTAGGGTCTGAACCTCCTTCTAACCAAACTGTACCTGAGATCCTCGATCATGCCCATCAGAGTGGTCACAGCCTCAGCAGTGGCATTGCGGGCGTTAACAATGTCCCGCGCCTGTGCCAGCATGTCCTCCAACTCCTTAAATCTTCTCTCAAAGGCTCGAGTCAAGCCGGTGGTCTGAAGCTCCTTGGCTCGATCTGTGAGAGCTTTGGTTCTGGTTGCCAGATCCTGAATGATGCGGTCCCAGTCCCCAAAGCACTGGTGGCAAGGTTTGCAATCAGGGAAGGTGCCAGAGAAACCACGGGCACACTGATCACAGCGGACGCCAGAAACTCCCTGCTGGCACACGCAGTGACCAGTCAGACGATTGCACTGAGATGACTCGATGCCCCGGGGGTCGCAGTCACATGCTGTGGGGAGAGAAGTAACCAAAATAATTGGATTTTGGGAATTATGATTAATTGTGAATCAAAAAAATGATGAACAGTGTTACATTAACATTACAGATGATATGGACTGCTCTGAAAGTATCATGGTACCTCGACACAGTACTCTTGGGTCACCCCAGTGGTTCTCCTGGCAGTCTTTACAGGTCTTCCCTCCAAACCCAACACGGCACTGGCACTGACCTGTGAACTATATGAATTTGGGTTCAAAAAGAGGATAGCAATATTTAAGACTACTGATGGGGTGTTGAAACTAGGGAGGCAAGATTTATGAATACCATATTGGCTATCAGAGATTTTTTTTTAAATGTTGATATCGGTCAATAATGGATATTTAATTGTTCATACTAATTTCTTCTATTGTTACATTCAGATAATTTTTTCCATCATCTCATACTCACTTAAAATTTAATAACACCGTTAAATGTAATCTTTAGTGAAGTTCAAAATGACACATTATAATGTTGTCTAAATTCACTTGTAGCATTTCATTTATTTAAACAAAACAGCATAGAATTTTAAAAGAATCCATTTATCATTTATCAGCCATAACATAAAAATTATAATTGCTCTATATTGGCCAGAAATTTAATATTAGATAAGTCAAGCTTTTTTTTAGATTTCAGTTCCTATTCCCTAAGTCTACTTACTGTATCACCTATCTGTCTTTGTGTAAAATCTAAAATGCTGTATTATAAATAAATAAATAAATAAACACTACCGTTTAAAAGTTTGTAGTCTGCAAGTTTTGTTTATATTTTTGGAAGACGTCTCTTATGCTCAACAAGGACACATTTATTTGATCTAAAATACAGTAAAAACAGTAATATTGTGAAATATTATTACAATTTAAAATAATTGTTTTCTATTTTAATATATTTTAAAATGTAATTCATTTCTGTGATGGGAAAGCTGAATTTTCAGCACCATTACTTCGGTCTTCAGTGTCACACGATTTCAGAAATCATTTATTATTATTTATGTTAAAGACAGTTGTGCTGCTTAGTATTTTTGTAGAAGCATTTTTTTAGGACATTTTCTTTGATGAAGAGAAAGTTCAAAAGAACAGCATTTATTTAAAATAAAAGCCTTTTATAACATTATAAATGTTTTCACTAATGTCACTTTTAATCAGTTTAAACCGTACTGAATTTTTAATTTCTTTAAAAAAATCGTATTGACCTCAAACTTTTGAATGGTAGTTTATATGTATATATTGAATGTAAGCTGTATTTGTGAGCCAACAGTACCTCATTACAGGCAGATGTGTAGGCATTGTTGGGGTCACAGCCACAGGGCTCACAGCCTCGTCCACTCGCCAGGTTCCAGTAATTGGGAGCACAGTGATCACAGGTTTGTCCAATAACGTGAGGCAGACACTGACACTGTCCTGTGGCACGCTGGCACACGCAGTCATCTCGAGATAGACACTGACTGCGCTCCGTGCCCAAGAAGTTGCATGTGCACTCTGGGTGGGTGAAAGTGTTGATATGTTTATTATATTAATAGTGCACTATAATGTAGAAAAGTAATGTAAGACCCAGGTACACTCACTCCGGCAGTTGCGGCGGGAAGCATCTCCATAGTATCCGCTCTTGCACACGCCACAGTCCGGTCCTTCAGTGTTGTACAGGCACTTGAGACACTGGCCAGTATGCTTGTCACATGCCTCAGGATCTGATAGGTCGATGTTGTTACTGCAACGACAAGGTTGGCACCGTCCACCGGGCTTAGAGGGGTCGCCGTAATAACCCGGAGCACATTCGTCACATCGTGGACCTGGTTGAGGGAGAAAGTAGGCGTTTAGTTGCATAAAGATAGTATTTGACGACATATCGTTAAAAAAAATGTTTTACTCCCATGTCACAACTAAACAGAGCAAATGACTTTATAAAGCATATGTGAAATCAAAAATGAAAAGAAAAATGACTTTAATACATTTGATGGACATTTTTAATGCTGAACTGCATTTAATAATATTTTCTTCAAGAGAATATATAGCATTAAAACGGTTACAGCTGGAAAATCCACAGTCTTTTTGAAATAAAGCACTTCCAGTTTCATGATTATTTTTCCATAACCTGCACAATTTATTTAATAGGGTTACTGAGTAAAACTTTAACTACATAATTAATATAAGCAATATTAGGTTCACATATGTAATAGAAAAGGTGTTAAACCAAATTGGATCAAAATCATTACTGGTGGCTTGGTGTTAAAGTAACTGCAATATGGGACATTGTTCTTTAAATAGTAGAAAAATATACAGTTATGACATTAAATTAATAAATGTATTTATTAATGGAATTATTATTTAAAGGATGCAAGTGCACACATACAAACTCTTCATGTAAAGCTAAGAATACAGTCTAACAATAAAAATAACATAATTCACAAATTATGAAAAATTATTATGAAAATGTCACATTTTAGTCTTAATGCCAAATCATAATACACTCAACAGTCTGAGTACTAGTATAATCTCCTAAAGAGTGATGAGGTACAAAGCATCAGAGTGAAAATTACTGTTTTACGTTAAAGGGGTCATATGATGCGATTTCAATTCTTCCTTTCTCTTTGGAGTGTTACAAGCTCTTGGTGCATAAAGAAGATCTGTAAAGTTGCAAAGACTAAAGAGATATTCTTTGTAAAAGTAAAGAGTCAGCCACGCCTACCTAAAACGGCACGATGTGGGAAGATTTGCATAACGCCGCCCAAATGTTCACGCAAAGAAAGAAGGTGCAACTTTTATTCTCGCTGTAGTATTGTTGTTGCCTCAACCCAAATATTCAGATGTGTGCAGCACATTTTATGGAGGACTGTTTACTGATCCTGGTAGAGTAGAATACAATGCTGGCTGTTCTGACTCACAGATTGTAAGAGCTTTTATATTTTTTATATTTAAAGTGAGTTTTTTGGGCAGTGTAGAGTAGGGCTTGTTGTTTGTAATTTCTCCGATCACAAATGCAGACATGGTTTTATGTTTACGCCGCGCGATGCAACGCAACGCGTAAAAAGACAGTATAAGACATTATAATCCATAATTATGTCCCCACTGGATGCAACGAATGCCTCATTTATAATGGGTTTTCATGTGTTTGAATCATCGCTCCGGTCTGTCAGGGCATCATCACAATATAGTAAGGGGCGTAACATTTCCGTAACACGCTTGAGGTATTCGGCCAATCACAACGCACTGGATAGCTGGCCAATCACAGCACACCTTGCTTTTCAGACCGATGAGCTTTGTAAAAATCGGCGCATTTCAGAAAGGCGGGGCATAGAGGAGAAACAATAATGTACAATATGTGGAAAAGAATGTGTTTTTTTAACCTTAAACCGCATAAACACATTTCATTACACCAAATGCTCTTTTTAGCAACATCATACGACCCCTTTAATAGATCTGACACAATTTTGAAGCTCGGTTATCTTACTTTAGCTGTAATTTTAATTTCGTCTAAACAGGAAGCTCTGATTCACTTTTTTCACATCTCTCTGATTCACTCTCTTCATGATTCATATCTCTTTGCAGCCAAGTGCTATATAGAGACAGGCACCTGCTTCTCTGGCTCAAATGCTGGCAAAGGAACAGAGAAGCACTCACTTCTAGTGATAGATTAGAATAGAATTTAAATCAGATAGGTATTTAGCTCAAAAACAAAGAGGATCTCTATTAGAGAGAGAGAACTAAATAGCATTTGAATATCAATGTAAAAACATCAAATTACATTAAATACCATAAAATTTGAAAAATTTGAAAACTAGAACTAATAAAGAATAATAAATATTATTTTGTAAAATGATTGTAATAAATAGTATAATATAGTATGTTATTGCTTAAAGGGATAGTTCACTCAAAAATGAAAATTCTGCCATTAAAGGTGCAATAGGTGATTGTCTTCAGAATTTTTTTTTGTTATGCTGGTTGAAAGTCTCTTCACATCCCCATAGCAATCATTAAGTTAAGTGGTCTAAATGTATTTATCTGTATTTATATATTCTGTGGAAGGCGTAGGACCAAGAAATGCTCATCCAATCAAAACGCTCGTTCCGAGCGTTTTAATTGACTTACCTACCTGCCTGTCAATGTACAGTATGTATCTGCATGCCTCAGCGCACCTGGTACGCGCAGACAGAATACATCATCAGCGCGTTCACGCACGCTGTGCAGATAGAGCGGGAATGGCAGACAAACATCAACAACCTGATCTTCCTTCCTGGTATTGTAGTACTTTTAAAGTTTTCTCACCGGTGAATGGCACATGATGTAGTCCAGCGGTTCCCACTTCCAGTCCTCGCGATTCAGATAACCAGCTCGTTAGAAGAGAGCCTTGCATATTAATGGTGGAGTTCCCTTTAAAATCTTAAATGATTCCCTTTGAGCTAAATTATTATTGACCTGTTTACCTTACACGTGCATGAACGGTGTTCCGATCCATATGATCCCTACACAGTGTTCAATGCTCCCTCCTTCCTGACTTCACTTAGGAACATGGACTGGAATTGGGAACCGCTGATGTAGCCTATTGTAGTAATGTTGTCTCTGGTATTCTGGTCTGTGAGCGTAAATGTGTTCAGGGGCTTGGACGGCGATTACAGGGAGGGTGGGACATCCGCTTTCAGTGCTATCAGGCTAAAGTTAGCATTTTCCAAGATCTACTGCACCTTTAATTACTCACCCTCATATCGTTCCAAACCCATAAGACCTTTGTTCATATCGGAACACAAATTAAGATATTTTTGATGAAATCCAAGAGCTTTCTGACCCTGCATAGACAGCAACGCAACTATCATGTTCACAGCCCAGAAAGGGTTTAGGGGCCCATATTAGGGATTTCTTGCATGTCATAAGCTATTTCTTCTACGAGGCAGTTTTTGACTTTCTGAGCAAGAGCGTCCTCCGGCTTCGAGTATGATTGAAACATACACTGCATGAGTGTTACGCTCCGTAATGTTCAGATTGTCTCGTTTTTGATATGAATAAATAGTCGAGTAATACATAGACTTCTTGTTTCTTTGGGTTTAAGTCTAGATTTATTCACACTGGCCGTTGCTACATCTACATAAACACACTTGCCCGGAAAAAGTGCACATTTTTTATTTTTGTATTTTACACCCATGTCCTTACTACCCTTCTGGGCTTTGAACATATCAGTTGTGTTGCTGTCTATGCAGGGTCAGAACTCTCTCAGATTTCATCAAAAATATCTTAATTTGTGTTCTGAAGATGTACGAAGGTCTTATGGGTTTGGACTTTTTTATTTTTGGGTGAACTATCCCTTTAAGACTCTGCATTTAAATAAACTGGACTATCCAATGCTTAATATGAGAGAGAGAACACATTTTACGTTAGCGTTTAATTATTATTATTTAATTTCGCTCAGCTGGAAAGCTAAGCACTAGAAAACCTTAGTTTTAAAAAACAACTACTAGCTACATTTAGTTAGTTACTCTCCAACACTACTCAGTCACATATGACTGCACTTGATGCAGTTTCACAGGGTTCTGCAAATGTACATGCAAGGAGTAAAGTGCCATGCGCTAGGGAGGGACGGGACGGGACGGGTGATGGAGGTGTGGTGGGTCTCCATGGTTACTCACGCTTGAGGACTGCCCCTGCAGAGCGCTTTACAATCCCTGTGTCCAGTTGAGGAGGGGACAGGAGATAACACACATGATCACTGTATTGGCTTATCAGAGTGACAGTGGCCTTTATCTCTGATTATGGCATTTTCTGCATCCTATACAGATGCAGATGGACTCAGGGTGTTAAATAGCACTATAAAGCCCAATTCAAGCACTTATTAATTTGGGATGTCTACATTCTCCCGTTGCATGTATGCAAAAACTGCAACTGCACATGACCCAGACCTCATCTTAACTTAATTTGATTCCATCCATCTGTGGAAGGAAAGAAAATTCTGTGGTTAAAAATACCTGTGTAACCCTGGTTGCAGTTGCAGACCACCTGTTGGTTGCGGTTGTCTTGGTAACAAGAGGCGGCATAGTGGCGTCCGCTGTTGGGGCCCTCAGGACAGGGGCAGGACCGACACAGACTCCCTAAACCAAGAGCCGGGTTTCCATAGTAACCATTAGCACACCTGTGACAAGAGGTATTTATTACATTAGCTCAGGCAGAGGACCATTCAAGAAAAAGTTTGCCGGTAAACTTTAAAAGATTCTCAAATATCTTTAAGTGTCCTCTAATGATAATAATTATCAGTTTAACTATACAGCTTAAAATGTCAAGAATGTCTGTCTTTTTGCCCCTTGTACCTGTCACATTTATCCCCGGCTGTATTGCTTCTGCAGTTGATACAGGCTCCAGTCCTTTGGTGGCACTCATCAGCATGTCCATTACATTCACATGGCCTGCAGTTTGGGAAGCCCCAGTGTCCAGCCTGACAACCATCACAGCGCTGACCAAATGCACCGGCCCGACATGGACACTGTCCTGAGTACTGGTCACAGAATCGGCTCTGCGAGCCCTCCAAACTACATTCACAAACTAAGGACAAAGACAGAAAGCAATTAATGACAGACAGACAGACAGACAGAAATGAAGGATAGAAAAGCAAGAAACAAAAAAACAAACAGAAATACAACAAAAAACACGCAAAGAATAAAAAAGGAAAAAGAAAAACAAATAAAAACTAGGAAACAAATAAAACAAATCAACAAACAAATAGAAACAAACAAAAAACAAACAATAAAGCAACATCAACAGTAAAAACAAAAAAGAAACAAACAAGCAAAAACAAATTAAATTAAACAAAACAAAATAGAAAAAAATAGAAAAGAAAAAATTATTAACAAAAAGAAAACAACAAACAAACAAAAAGAAATAAACAAATAAAAAACAAACAATAAAGCAACAGCAACAGTAAAAACAAAAGAAATCAAACAAACAACAAAAGAAACAAACAAATGAAAAACAAAAAATAAAATAAAACAAATAAAACAAAATATAAAAATAAAAAAAAAATTTTTTTTTAAAACAAGCAGCATAAACAAAAGAAAAACAAACAAAAAAGAAAGAAAGAAACCAGGAAAAAAACACAGTAAAAGAAAGCAAAACAAACACAAACGGAAAAGAAAAAGGAAGTATATTATAAAAACAAATAAATATAACAGAACAAAAAACTAATGAAAAGAAACGAAAAGGGGGAAAAAATACAAAGAAGAACACACAAAGAGGAATTTTATCAAAATGTTACCAATTTACCACAGCAGGTACATTGATTTGTCTTACGTTTGCATCCGGAAGGGCCAAAGCCGTAAGCTCCTGGTGCACATTTATCACAGCACCGGCCTGATATGTTGGGCCTGCAGCGGCATTGACCCCCACGGACATCACACTCAGAGCTGAGCGAACCCTGAGGATCGCATTCACAAGCTGTGGGATCAATGTTCTTGTCTTAATAACAACATGAACAAGTGAACACAAACCCCAATATTCCCAACACAGACCCTACATTCTCTGCTGACACTCACGCATTGCGCCGTCGTTAATGAGGGCAGACATGCTGGTGATGAGTTTAGCACACACTTCACTCATCTGTGGACGGGACACACTCTTGGCAGTCTCGTGGCAGCGGTAACGCTCGTAGCTCTGCTTTCGTGCGACGGAGGCAGGGTCTCCCGCGGTAAACATCTCTAGAGAAGAGTAACGAGGGAGAAGGGCAATCTGGGGAGGTGAAGAGATGAAAGAACAAGTCAAAACTAGACAGAACATGAAGACTTCATAAGAGCTGAATAAAATCACAGATGGATGCTTACAGAGTCAACAAGTACAAAGGCATTAGTTGAGGTAATGCTGTTCCTGTCAGCATAAGGGATGAACTCCACACGCAGTTTGTAACTCACTCCTTTCTCCAAACACATCGGCTGAGGAAGAACCACAAACCTGTAGCAGTGCATCAGAAGACAGGAAGACAGAAAGCAATAAATAAATAAATGAATGATTAAAGAAACAAAAAAGCAACAAACTGCAACAAAAACAAAAAACAACAAACAAAAAGCAACAATAAAAACAAGAGACAGTAAAACAAACAAAAACAAAGAAACAAATAAAACAAAAACATTGAAACCAAACAATAAATAAACCAAACAGCAACAATTAAAACAAAAGAAAAAAATCAAACAAACGAAGAAGTACATTAAATCTGTGTTATAAGCCAAACTGAGAAGATTTTGGGATACAAAAGCAAAAAAATAAACATTAATTGGATTAATTGGACAATTTCTCACCCTCATGACGTTACAAACTTGTATGACTTTATTTCTTGTTTCTTGTTTGGAACAAAAAATTAAAAATAAAATAAAGTAAAAATAAATAGATAGACAGACAGACAGATAGACAGACACAGACAGACAGATAGACAGATAGATGTATGGACTGACCCTTAAAACATTTGTACATGTGTTTCACAGACCTGGCACCAGATGGGAGCGATACAGTTAGCAGATCATCTGCAGGGATGGTATTTCCACATGGACTGCTGGTAGGTATGGGGCCAGGTCTAATCACCATTACACGGACCTCCTCCCAGTCTCGTGGCATCTTTAAAAGCACATAAACGCACATGAGTACACCCATAACACACTACTCTGAGTAGCCTATGAAGCCATTGAGAAGACATGTAATCTACCTGAAGCTCATAGCGAAGGAGGATGTCATATTCCATAGAATATGGAATATTGTTAATGGCAAACTCCAACGTACCACCTTCAGGAGCCCGTGCAAACCCAGTGCCTGTCCACGAGACGTGACGGCCCGGCTGGTACTCTCTCTCCTCAAATGCAGAGCCCTATAAAATATACACAAATATAATCTTTAATCAAATCTCAAAATGAATATACAATTTTGACCAAATGTTGTACACACAATGTTGTATAAATTCACTTGCACTTTTAGTTTTTAGTGTTTTACGTTTAATTTATTTAGACAAAATAGTGGAGAATTATTATTTATTTAACATTTTTATAGTATTTTTATATTTCTTTTTATTTTATTATTTAATAATATTAAATAATTATGGTATCGGTCCCAATAAATATTTGATCATAATATCTTTGAACGACATCTGTGTTTCTTTCCTTTTGACACTTGGCATGCACCTTTGATATTCTGAAACATCTTTGAAATATTTGTTCTGTTGCTTGATGAAGAAAGTTAACTGGTTAAATGGTTATCTATGGAAGCCCACTTCTGCCACTGAATAAAAAATAAAAAAGGTAATTGCGACTTTTTATCTTTTATTCTCACATATTTTTCTCAGAACTGTAAGATATAAACTCGCAGTTCTGACTTTTTTTTCTCAGAATTGCGTGATATAAACTCGCTTTTGTGAGTTATAAAGTCAGTATTGCATGATATAAACTCAAAATTGCAAGATTTAAACTCATAATTCTGAGAAATAAAGTTGCAATTCTGCGAGATAAAAAAAGTTAGAATTGTAAGTTTGTATTACGCAATTTTGAGAAAAAAAGTCTGAATTGTGTGATAAAAACTCGCAATTATCTTTATTTATTTTCAGTGGCAGAAACAGGCGTCCATAGTTATCAGACAGAATACATGGGGCTAAAAACAAAGCAAATATCTTCCTGTTTGTCCCATTTCTGCACTTACTTGAGCCAGTTTGGCATTTTCAGCCTCGTATATGTAGTGGTCGAGGGCCATGAAGAAATAACTAGACTCCACTTGGTTACACTGGCGACCAATCATGTGACTCCGACAGTGACACTGGCCTGTTTCCATTGAGCATCTTCAGACGCAAAGCACATTATTTTTATTACAATTAAGTTTCATATTATTAATACAAAAACTGCCAACAGCCTGAATCCCCATAAACCAAAAAATACTGACTGGTTGTCTGTAGCTCCACCCACATCACAGTCACATCCTCTGCAGCCATTGGCGTCATGACTCAAGGCCCAGTGCTCAGGCTGTAGAAAATGCACATAAAACACAAACCAGTGGTATACATACTAATAAAAATGACACATAAGCCACAATATGACATTTAATATTCAGATTATTAACTACAAAATACTGAGTCAAAACCCTGGTAATTCCATGATACTTTGAAACCATGCAGTGCTAATCAATAACCATAAGCAAATACCATGACAAAAATAGTAAAGAATTACCATGGTACATATCCATAAAGTGAAGTGACATCACTCTACTACTAGAGGTATTTATTGCTTGTCTAATTTCAGGATGCAGCTCTTCCTTTCATTCCATTTTAAGTTGTGTGAAAATCTACACCATCCTCCATAAACCCTTGGGCTAAATGCAGACATACAGCTCTACTGTAGATCAATCACTCTTAGTTCATGTTACCACAGTAGAGGGGATACAAGGTACCAGAAAGCATGCAATGCCAACTAGTGACTGGTAATTAAATGTTCTCACAGAGGAGTATGGGGAATAATAAGCTACAAAAAAGGCAAACTTTTTTTGCTTTACTTACCAGACATTGGTTGCATCTGTGTCCAGTGACAAGGCGTTTGCAGAAGCAGTCTCCGTTAACAGGGTCACATTGAGAACTACCGGACACTGTACCCCTGGGGTCACATTTACATGCTAAAGTAGATCAGTGAAAGAAAGAAAGAGAATGATCGAGTATCAAGAATAAAACATACCAGAAAAATGTTCTTTAAAAAGACTGAGGTCTAAAAGTGCAGAGCTATTTAACTCCTTGCTAACTTGGACTAAAAAAAACTGTGCTCTGAATTGTCAAAGTGTCTGTTCAAAAATCTGGGGCCAGTAAGATTTTTTAAAGAATATAATACTTTTATTCAGTAAGGATGCATTAAATTGATCAAAAGTGACAGTAAAGACATTTGAAGATAAAATATTTCTATTTCTAATATATTCTGATCTTTTTAAGTTTCAGTTCATCAAAGCATCCTGGAGAAAAATTTATTTTTGATCTTGATGAGCATAAAAAAACTTCTAAAACATTAAAGAAATCTTACAGACACCAAACTTTTGAATGGTTAGTTATATCTATGCTGTTGTATCTTTTATTGTTCATTATAAATTTCCTCTATGTTTATATTTAATTACCCTCATTTGTTCAGATACCTTCAGCAGTCATTTAACGCTCACCTAAAGTTAATCTTTAAAAACACTAAAAATGTAATGATACTACGTCATGTAACTTTCAGCAAATATCAAAATGAATATCCCATTCTTCATACTGTACATTATAATGTTATGACACCAAAATTAACTTATCATTTAGGTGACTGATTTTTTGTGCTTTATTTTCAATATATTTAGACAAAACGGTATCACCGTCAGCACCGTCTATCACGACAAGCCTACTGATAACCCATAAATTAAAAAAAAAAAGTAAAGTAAAAAATTTAAGAAAAAATTTGGCCTAATTATGGGTTATCCAGAAGGCTTGCCGCAATAGACGGTGCTGACAGCGATACCGTTGTTAAGCCGCAACACCGGTTACGTCACTTGCCCACCGCGGCACCGACCCCCACCGTCGTTTAGATTTTTTTTATAGTAATAAAAATAATTTAGTTCAGTAAAAGAACAGACACTACAATTAAAAACTGAATGCGGCTGCTCAATGCAGCGTGTCGAACGACAGTCACATCACAGATCAGATTTCATTTCTCCAGTGAGGAAAGTGAGTCGAGCTGACTGACAAGAAGAGTGAGGTGAGACAGACAAGACGATCGCGGATGATTTAGCTGTTGACATTTGCTGTTTATCTAAGGTGATTTTGGAAGTTTTTTTAAACATTCGTTTCTTATTTAATTGGTTCCACAGTGTTTGCTGATTTTTACTTTATTTAAACTTTGTGTAATTTATTTATTTTATTTGACATCAAGGTGTATCCCGTGCCTCCAAGCTTTCTTATTCGTTTTGCTAATAAACTTTCTATGTTTCTTATTTATTTGGTTATATATTATACATGTTTACTTATTTCCAGTTTTGTATAGGCTACCTATTTAAACGTTATGTAAGTTATTTGTTATTTTATATTAGGCATATCCTGCCCTATAGCATGGTGTATTTTTATTCGTTTTGTTAATAAAAGTTCTATGTTTTATATATAGGCTAAAGTGAGTTTGACATTGTATTTTGTTGTTGCATTCAAGACAATGAATTGCCGCTAATTCGTAAAATGCGCATGGTGCTTTTAAGCTATTTAAAAGCGAAGGAAAGCGAGGAAAAGAGGGAAAATTCAAACAAACTAAAAACAAACAATTGCTTTACGCCGAATTGCCGCTATTTGAAAGTGAAAGTAAAATGCGCACGACGCTTTTGCAAGCTATTTAAAAGCGAAGGAAAGCGAGGAAAAGAGGGAAAATTCAAACAAACTAAAAACAAACAATTGCTTTACGCCGAATTGCCGCTATTTGAAAGTGAAAGTAAAATGCGCACGACGCTTTTGCAAGCTATTTAAAAGCGAAGGAAAGCGAGGAAAAGAGGGAAAATTCAAACAAACTAAAAACAAACAATTGCTTTACGCCGAATTGCCGCTATTTGAAAGTGAAAGTAAAATGCGCACGACGCTTTTGCAAGCTATTTAAAAGCGAAGGAAAGCTAGGAAAAGAGGAAAAGAGGAAACGCCCCTGCCCCCTAATACCGATATTATCGGTGTTGTCACACGTCGATTAACCGGTGGGAAAATTCCATTACCGTCACAACCCTAGTTATCAGTGATAACATGTAAATAATTGGTATCAGCTTGCACTTACGTTGGCAGCCACGAGGATCACTAGCACTGAGCCCAAAGAAACCAGGCTTGCATTTATCACAGCGTGCTCCTTCAACGTTGTCTTTACAGCGGCACTGCCCAGCGATCATGCCCAGAGAGGGGTCATCATGCCCATCACAAATGCCACCGTTCAGAGAACCATCTGGGTCACAGTCGCAGGCTAGCAGAGAGAACAGATATAAGCAGTCATATACAGTATAATGCTTAAATGTATATGTTTAGTATCTAGCTTCTTACCCACGCAGACTCCAGGGTCTCTGATGTCTCGAGTTGGATCCTGATAATAAAAAGGTTTACAGGTCTCACAGTTGCGGCCCATGGTGTTGTGGAGACAGTTGTCACACACACCTCCACTGACGTTCCCCGTAGCCAGATACACTGCCATGTCAAAATGACACTCTTTGGAGTGTCCGTTACAGTTGCATTCTGGGAAAAAGAGGAAAGTGTTAACCGTGACATAAGAGGTGTATGTCTATGCACTTTATGAGCTATACGATTATGGTCATTCATAATTACTTTTGCAGGCATTAGTGTTACGGCCCTCAGCTGGTCCCCAGGGCAGGTCATTATAGAAGTCATCACACTGTTCACAGTTCAGTCCTTTGGTGTTGTGTTTGCACACACACCTCCCATGTACCTAGAGATGGTCCATATTAAAATTACAAACTGTTTTGTCTAAATAGACTAGATATAAATATATAAATAAAGCACTGCTAGTGGTGAATTTAAGCATTACTACATTTTAATGTACACTATGAAAAATGTATATTTATTTGGAGATTTGCTAAAGATAACAGTGTTAAATTATTAGTGTTTTAAAAAATGAACTTTAAGTGGTTGCTAAATGACAGCAAAGGTAATCTAAATGTAAAAATAGGGAAAATTAGCATGTTCAAATGAATATCTAATATTCAACAAAACTATTAGATCTAAAAAAAAAAACTCCAGTATTGTCTGATATCTGATTTTGTAGCAATATATAATGCATACCCATTGCTAAATTGCTACAGTTCAGTAACTCACCATGCCCTCAATGTCATCCCTGATGCCGTCAATAGGAGCACATTCGGAGGCGTGGCCATAGCAGAAGCAGTTGCCCCTGACAACCAGCTCATATATGGCATAGTAGTATTTCTCTTTGATCTCGGTCCGTGAGTCCAGCAGGTTATCACCCAGAGTGTGCAGCTTGGTGAGGTTCAGACGGAGATTAGTGATCTTCAGCTGGTCTGCAATATGAAGACATTGGGGTTAGTGGAGGACAGGGGACCATAAACCAAAGAGAAGGACACTAATGTCATTTGTGATGTGAGAATGGATGCACTAGCATGCACTAGCTTTCAAAGGTTTGGTCTTTTGCATTATTATTACTTTATTTTTTATTTTATTTTTTTATTTAAGAAAAAATGAATACTTTCATTTAGCATGGATGCATTAAATTGATCAAAAGTGACAGTAAAGACATTTATAATGTTTAGAAATTTCTATTGAAAAAATGCTGTAGTTTAATATATTTCTATTTATCAAAGAATCCTAAAAAATCATGTTTTCATCCTAGTGAAAAATAAATATACTAAAATGTATTTGAAATACATTTATTTCATGCTTAGTATACCACAAATACATTTAAATGTTTATGTACTTAATAAAAGTACCGTGCAGTTGTACTTTTAGTATACTAAACTGGTATACTTGAAGTCTGCTAAATTGGAACAACTCATTTTGTACTTAATGCACTTTAATTGTGTGCAAGTAGTGCTGAAGTCCAACTGAAGATACAATGAAGTATATTTGATTGTGTTAAAGTAGTGTTAAAGTATACTATTGCAAGTATACTTCAGATTCACTTTAAATATCTTGCATTGAAAGACTGATATTATTCAACGATCATACAATCCTCATCAATAGTGACATTTTAGGCTTGATATTAAGAAATGTGCATTGTGTGCAAGTAAAACTCCAAACTCCAAAGTTTAATTATAATTTTTATATCAGTAAGTCTCAAGCGATATGTCAGTAAATATGTTAATAGATTTGAACTATACTTATGAAATAAATGTATTTGAAAAAAAATAACTTTTTCACTAGGGTAACGTTGATCATAATATTTCCTGAGCACCAAAAGCTTTGCCATCACAGGAATAAATGACATTTTAAAACATATTCAAATAGAGAACAGTTATTTTAAATTGTCATAATATTACTGTTTTACTATATTTCTATCAATAAATAAATGCAGCCTTGGCGAGCATAAGAGACTTTTAAAAACCTTTAAAAAAATCTTTCAGATGAATTATATTTACTGTCTGTATTGTATTTACTGTCTACATATAAAACTGTAATAAAAGACATTCTTAAAACATCTTGTAGCCTTGAACAGGCCTGGCCCTGTTTAACAGAGGTATACAATTAACCACAGATTTTTGTTACAGCAAAAGTGCTTATATTGCCAGAATATGATGCCTAAATGACAATGGTTGTTGGGAAAAATCAGGATCACACCAAACCATCATCAACCACACAGTCATGACCACCCAATTATGAGAACATCCACCTACCCTTGTAAAAAAATTCCCTAAACCCTGTTAACCCATGACCTCTGACCCCTTCTCCCCTGAGCCAATGGCCTGCTCCTCAGTGGGAGGTTGCAGTCAGCTGAGCGTGGAGGCCTTTAGCAGAAGTGTGGCAGATAGACTCCTGTTACGCTTCACAGACACTCAATGAAGTGGGACTTGTTTGATTTATAAGATAAACAGTTGGAGGGAAATTCATAAAGTCATGTGTGTGTGTGTGTGTGTGTGTGTGTGGGTGTGAGGGGCTTATATCCCAACGTCAGTGATCAGTGAATGCAGCTCCTGTGCACAAGCTGTTTGTTCCAGTCATGCTCTAGATGTTCAGTATAACAGAAAGTGAGAGCCACACAGTGAGTGTGAGATAAATTTATACACTCTCACACGGTGCATGACTGAGAACTCACAGCTGTATGGGAATATTACACTGACCAGCTGAACCAGGAAGTTCATCATCAGCTTACTCTGCTACACACACTGTGAGGGAGGGTACTTGGCTTCGACACACTTACACTGGGCCGAAGAGGTCACCCAATGTTGTTTGACCATCCAACAAAACCTTATTCAATCTGTAATATTTTGTTTGTACTTTAGTGCACATTTATAGCTTGTTTATTTTCCATTCTTCTGAAAATCTGTTTTTATTTTCACTTTATAGCATGTTTAAATTGATTATTTTAGTCAAAAATCTAAACGTTAACTTTATTAATAGTTTTTAGTGCTGTCAAACGATTAATCATGATTCATGATTAATCGCATCCAAAATAAGTTTTTGTTTACATAATATATGTATGTGTACTCTGTATATTTATTATGCATATATAAATACACACACATACAGTATATATTTTGAAAATATTTACACGTATTTATGTATAAATTTTATATTCATATAATTCATATTATATCTAAATATATTTAATATATAAACATAATATATTTTTCTTAAATATATACATACATGTGTGTGTATTTATATATACATTATAAATACATACATATATTATGTAAACAAAAACATTTATTTTGGATGCACTAATAGTTTTATCATTTTTTCTGCAAATTCAATGTACATATGAGTATGCAACTCTTATGCACACACATACGAGTAAAAATGTGCAAAGGAAATCTGAAAGAGGGAAAACTGAGCGATAAATTTGGAAGAAGAGACAAAAGAAAAGTCTAAAGAGTATATGATATGTAGGCTGCACCTGTTTATGGCTCTTTGTTGGGTTATCAGAGCACATCTTGTTCATTATGTACTGAATGTCTCATCCGAAATGTTAATTAATTTATATTTAAGTTACTTCTCGGCTAACAAGTCCATCTGCTCCTTTACATTTTCTTTGTCGATAAGTTATGCAAAAGGTAAAACATACTGTATATAAATGGATGAAATATTCAAAGACAAAAAGTTCATTAAGATCCAGCTGTTGCCTAAATAAGCTCCGAATAACCATAGCTACTGCATTGTAACAGCAGAGATATTTTTATTTAAAAAATTGCTTTTAAATGACATATATTAATGTATCTGAAATAACACCTGCAACACATGCTATTTGTCATATAGGAAGGAATCAGACTAAAAAAGATTTGGTTGTTACCAAGTGAAGACCTGTTCATGATACATACAGCACTTGCCTACTATAAGAAAAAAACAGGTTGTTCATTATGTTCTAAGGAAGTACTTTAGGTTAGCAAGTTAACGTACAGGAACAACGACCTGAGGGGGGGAAATCAGCTTCTATTTCCATTTCACATGCCTTTATTTTAGATTCCGCCATCTGACATGTACTAAAGAGGCAGGATGGACAGCAGCAAACAGGAAACTGAATTTAAATACATGTGAACAGATCTTTGCCAATGATGGAAAAGAGTGCAAAAACCTGTATCTTATTCAGTCGGAGGTTAGGTTTGTTAAGCTTCACTTACTCTGAATGTTGGGGCTGTAAGGGTCTTCGATCTGGATTGCAGGGTCAAGAACACGATAAATCACCTGAGCGGAATGAAAGCGAAGGTCAACAAACAAGTTAACTGACAAATTAACAGTCTTCCAACTGAATATCTCTGACCTCTCCTTCTGTGGACGGCTCGATGTCAGAATATCTGGACTCGCAGATGACATCATCAACTTTACGAAGAGGACCATGGGAAATTCCTGGGAAGGTGGACTCACAGTCGAAGGCGAAGTAACGGTACACCTGCCAGGTTCGGCCAAAATCTGCAGATCGCTCAATCAACATGGCCGCTGGACGGAAAGTCTGTGTACAGTATGAGGTCAGTTTTGGAGTGTTTCAAGGGTGATTTCTTAAATGACAAAAACTTTCTTACCTTAAAAGTCATGATGAGATGAGTAAAGTGAAACTCTGCCTCCAGATCCAGCTGAAGGTAAATGTCAGACTTTCCTGAGGAGAGAAGACAGTTCCACATTAATAATTTCATTTCTGCTCTCTTTATTACTTTATTTTATTATTTATTTTGTTAATTATGTGGCTTTAGATGAAAATATAACATCATAAAACTTTTTTCACACACTTATTTATTAGTTTATTTAGTTTGTCTACTATGCAGTGGACATACATGCACCACTGACCATTTTTGTCGTTTTATTTCATTGTATTTTATTTCTATTAAATTATTAAATTGTAAACTTTCTAATGGTCATTTAATTATACATTTAAATAATATTTTCATACTTTTTGCATAACAAATTTGCAGCTTGATTGGAAATGATACACAATAAACATACCTTGATTGACCTGATGTCAATGTAACCAACATATAACTAAAATACAGAAATTACTACATACATACTGTATATATATATATATTTATTTATTTTTTTCCCCAAACATTAGTGTTGCTGTAAGATTTTGCTATGTTGGTTCAATATTTTCACAACAAATGACTTCAAACATGTGATTATTATTTTACTTCTGAAAGCATTCTGTAATACCAAAAAAGTAAACATCTCAGACAGAGCTTTTATAAAAGCCTATGAACTTTTATTAACAGTAAACTTATATTTGCTAGCAGAATGCTGGTGTTATTACACTCTCATTGTAACCCAGAGTACAGAAACACAATAACAACACAGCGACTGCAGTGAACGAGATCATATATTTTCCTTCCTGAACCACTTTATCTGGGAATTTAATAAGGCTCAGAATAACAATGCACAACAATATGCACATTCAAACACAGTGTCCTACAGTGACTGAGCAGAGCTAGAAATAGATGGGATGGTTTAACAATCTATGGTTCTGTTCAGCTCTTACTTTGACAGTTCATTATTCATCTGGATAGACAGACGGTCTGTATTCTGCAGAGCTGGCACCATATAGAGCTCACCTGTGCCTCCCTGCATTACCATTACAAAACTGTAACTCAGTCCACTGCAGCGGCCCTTTGTCTGGCTGCTGGATTTAACCTGCGTTTCATAATCAACAGCTAAACAGGAAGGAAAGGGATGCTGAAGGAAAAGAGAGACAGGTTGTACCAGAGCTGAAGAGAATGAGGGGGAGAGGCCAGCGGAGGTGAAGTGGAGCACAAAAGGAAATTGACTGAATGGCTTGCTGTTTTTTCAATACATGTTTCAGTGTTTGGCTGGAGGAGGAAGTTGTTAATCCTCAATCCAGAGCACATGCCAAAGAGCTATGAAAAAGACTACTCTCATGTAGAGCACCTGTTTTTTCCCTATAGAACACGTGACACAGACACCATAAAGAAATATAGACATAAGGCAGTTTCTACAAACAGGGTACATAATAGTGAGTGAAATAATAATAGGGGTACATTATAGGCCCTGAAGTAATTTTATTTAATTTGAATTAATGTAATTTAATCATTGGTTTTTATTTCTTTATTATTGGCTTTTTTTTTATTCATCGGGGCAACTATTTAGACATATCTAAACACACAGTTAAACTCTGATTTTTGTCATCATTATGAACATTGTGAAATAATTATCAATACATCACCTCAAAAAATAAATCATAAAGAAGCCAATAACAGTGTTGAAAATAAGACCAAGTTAAGCTGTCACTAAGTAGGGGAAACTAGTTTGGGACCAAATGTTGGTTTCTAGTTTCTGATAAAAAATAAAAATTTCTCTTAAATTAAAGAAAATATGCATTTGATTGTATTCTCTAATTATTTTTTAAAGCCTTAAAATGTACACCAAATTGGACCAAAATGTACCATATCCAGTGTCCACTCAATATCGATATAGGGGTCATGACAGGGGTCTACTTGTGAGACACACTCTACAAGTGTTGAACAACTGATCTACTGTTCATTATACGACATTGTTACAGAAAAGTTACTGAAGTCATAGCGACCGTGAGCAAAAATAGTGACCATTTCCTGTGAACTCCCATAATGAATTCCCTAACTAAGGCACACAGAGGTTCACTCTCTTTAACTATAAAAGGACCTCTATTAAGATGTAAAGAGGTATTGTTTTGGATAAAATGACAAATAAGATCTAAATATAATTTCAGCTCATCAGCCATAAGTGCATCAAGCTTATTTGTAACTGTAGCTTGCCAAGCTACAAGCTAAAGTTAAGTGCAGACTATAAGCTACTTACAAAAAAAATCCATAAAAACAGGGCACACTGTACTTATTATGAAGGAAAATTTTGTATTGATTTTTTTTTACAGGCGTTATACCTGTATTTTAACGTAAAATGCTAACATAAATGTCTATAAAATTAATGGATAATACCTTGGCATAAAATTACCAGTACATTTCCAGTTATTTTTTATTTTATTTTAATTAATTAATGTATTTATTTATTTTTTACAGTAGGGGGCAATACTGAGCGTTATACAGCTATATTGAGTGCACAATACAATGTGACAAATAAAAATCAACCATTTTGCATTTAACTCATTACACTGCTACTTGTTGGAAAAAGTAAATTGTTACTGGAAATTTTGTTACTGAAGATAACTAGATCAGATAACTACAGATAACTATCATGCTATGGAAAATGCAGTTACGTTAGCAGAGTCACTATTTTTTCTCTTCCATGTTCTGCTCTATTAGAGTTTTGTTTCCCTCTTTCATCCTCTCTATGGGGATGCCAGCAGCAGGCCGTGTCTGTAATGATCTCTAATACTGCAGGGTTTAGGGAGTGTGTGTCAGGGTGAGCCTGGACATCTGAGCCAAGTCAACTAACAACCTTCCTCTATTTCTGCACTCTTGTACATACTTACTTCCATTCTGAATATCAATCTTCATCCTAGTACAACAAAAAGTAGGCCTGTCAATTTAAGTTGTTAATTTAGTACGATAAATTATTTGTATTCAATGAATAAGTGATCTGAAAGGATTTGATCAAAAATACAGTAAAAGTTCAAACTGTTTTCTACTTTAATATATTTTAAAACATAATTTATAAAACATAATTTTCAGCATCATTAATTCAGTCTTTAGTTTCACATAATCCTTCAGAAATTATTCTGCTTAATATGCTTGATTTGGTGATCAAGAAGCATTTCTTATTATTATCTATGTTGAAAAAGTTGTGCTGCTTAATATTTCTGCGGAAAAAATAATATATTTTATTTTTATAAAAAGAAAGTTTAAAACACCATTTTTTACATTATAAATATTTAATCAACTTTTCTTTTCTTTTTTTAAACTAAATCTTACTGACCCCAAACTTTTGAGCAATAGTGCACATTAAAACATTATTTATAAATATTTATTTTCAGTTCAGTGAACTGTTTTAGACTAATTTACCCCAGCACTGGGCTTCATTCTGAGTGCATGCATCTCTCTCCCTCAGCCTCTGTGGTATAAATAGACGCCTTAAACATCAACCTTCTAATAATACATGTGAAACATTTCCAGTCCTTGCCAAGCAGCTGGGTTTGGAGGGCTCAGAGAGGCAATCAAATTTCCTGGCAACATATTACTCTACTTTTGACAAATGCAACCAAACGGATGTGTGGATTTCCATCAAAACATGACTGAAGCTGCAGATTAGCACATATGGTTTATAGTTGGCTGAGGTTGAGCTGCGGTGGATATGTACATCCAACTCTGACCTATATCTGTGTCTTATAAAGTGTAAAAAGCCTAAAAAACTCTAGCTGATTATGGAAGTTCTTGCTCTCTCACCATTCTCAGACTGCCACCAGGACTTCTTGCGGTGTGGTTTGAAGGTGGTGATGACATTCTCAATGCGGTGACTCATGGGGTTGGAATAAGGATCATAAGTTCGCCGTGAATCACAGTGGAAACACTTCTTCTCTTCCTAAATAAGGTCAAGGGTCAAAAATGAAAAGGATCAGCTCTTCACAAAAATAGTGTGTGTATAAATGTGTCACACTGTCTGTGAGAAATGCTGTTGGCTTTACCTGCAGATGGCTGACAATGCAGTAGGGTTCTCTCCACCGCAGGCCGCAGGTGGATGAAGCTTTCAAGTTCATCTCTCGACCCACCAAGAGGTCACCGGTTGCAGGGTAACAGCTTCCATGGGCACAACCGTGGGCAAGATCAGGCTCCTGTGCGCTGGCCGCTGACAGGACTTTCAAGGAAACAAAAAGAAACAAAATAGACATGATGAGCAGAACATGATTGTATTTTTACTTTAGGGTACAATACATTTTTTTTATTTTTGTTCTCTTGCCAGTTTGGCCAACCAGAACTCAAGCAATTTTCCATTAATGCTCAGCAAAAGCCAAGTTTCCACAAAAAGTCCCTTTAGGCTGTAGTGGTGAGAAGCAGCATCGCTGTTTTAGTATGATGGGAAATTAAATTATTTAGCAATGTCAAATTAAGCAAAATCATGAATATTGTGGTTTTCTTAGTGTTCTAATAATTCTGGCCACTACTGTGTGTGTGTGTGTGTGTGTGTGTGTATATATTAATGCTGTCAATCTATTAAAAAAAAGAAACTAATTAATCGCACATTTTTTCTGAAATTAATCGTGATTAATCCCACCTAACATTAAAGTTTTTAAATATACTTTTATATTGCAATAATTTTACATTCATTCTTAAAAATGAATGTACAAACAACATAAATACAGTATATTTTTAACATTTGCTTAATGGCATCTTTTTTATGACTGAAGGCCAGTATCACTGATACCAATAATACTGATGTCTCTATAAAATTATTTAACCATTGACTATAGCCATTCAACATTACAGTATAATTAAAAGCTATCAATTTTAACATTTATTAGACTTTAAAAATAACTTCTAATTCAAGTGAACTTAAAGCAATCTTCACATAAACCCATTATAATAAATGTCATATTTACCTGTGCCCTTCAGCAGAAATATACAGAAATTAAAATTGAAGTTATCAAACACTAAATTCAATTGAAGAGCAGGTGCTGCAAGCACAGTACCGTTTCCACGCTCGTTTGACTCGCGTTTGGTGCTGAAGTGAAGTTGGAGTGCATGTCTAAAACGTCTCCCGTTTGATGTGCTCGTAAAGACGTTCTGCAACTGAATGAAATGCACTTCTTGTCAAGAGAAAAAGTGACAGAAACAGCAGTTTTGAATGGTGGCCAACCCTAGCTCCACGTTAAACAGAAAAAATGAATCGCCTGCGTTAATGCGCTAATTTATATATTAAGTGTATATATGTATATATATAAAGTGTGTGTGTGTATATATAAGAAAAAAAACTATAAACATATTGCCAAAGAGCTCAAAAATATTAGTATATTATATAAAAATATTAGTAAAAGTCTTTAGCCCTAGTAATTAAAACATGTACACGCTTTGCAGCCACATTTAAAAATTGGATCAAGTACAGTATGTGTAGCTTTAATAAGAGAGAAAGAGAGACAGAGACAGCGGTTACGAGATTTCAAGTTTCAGAATAACCTTTTACAACACCCAACAGCTGCTAAACATTCCTGCCAGTGTCCCAAACAAACCCGATGTGAGATGATGTTGGGATTTGCAGTAAAGAAAGCTGGGACTGCTTCAGACAGGTGCTGTGATACACACATACATTAAAACGTGCATAATTTGTCTTGATAGATTTTAGCTTTTAACCTCAGAAATCAAATGTAAACTAACACACAAAGAGAATTAGGAAAGCGTAGTCACATGAATGGACTTGAAGAGCCTGGGAAAACGCTTGTTTACAGCATTTATCCATCAGAGATCTGTGTCGTCAACACAAGACAGCTGCGTCTGTCTGGCACCGTACCATCTCTCACCCGTCTGCCACCAAATATATACACACACACACACACACACACACACACACACACACAGAGTACCCACACACATTCACATACAGAAACACACCCACCTGCTCCAAAATACTGGCACCGTACCATCTCTCACCCGTCTGCCACCAAATATATACACACACACACACACACACACACACACACACACACACAGAGTACCATCACACATTCACATACAGCAACACACCCACCTGGAGCCAAACTCCAAAATAAAGCCTTACAGTAAACTGCAGGAACTGATGGGAAAATGCCTAAAAAATTATCAATTGAAACTCAAGGGACAACAATGTATTTTCCTCTTACAAGCAGAACAGCTAACCACAGATAAGTCCAGATACACTAAATTCAATTACTGAGCAATGACAAATCTGGCACTGGTATTACATAAAATTTTTCTGGCAGTGTGTTGAACCACAAAACAGTGAGAAAGTGGACAGGAGCTGAATTATGGGAAGCAAAGGCTTCAATGTGAGTGAGAGGCAGAGGAGTTTCCCTGTTAAAGGGATAGTTCACCCAAAAATGAAAATCCTGTCATTATTTACTCACCCTCATGTTGTTTAAACCTGCATGACTTTTTTTCTGTGGAACACAAAAGAAAACATTTTGAAAAATGCCTCAGTGATATCTCAGTCATCAATGAAAGTTAATGGGGTCCAGTGTTATTTTGGACCCCACTGACTTTCACTGTATAGACAAAAATTATTTGGTGTTCCATATAGGTTTGGAACAACATGAGGATGAGAAAATGATGACAGGATTTTTGAGTACACTGTCCTTTTAAATATTCTTGGCTATACAAGATCAACAGGTGGCAAGAGCAAAATAAAGTCATGGATGGCGGAAGAAACGTTCACTTATGGGATTGACAAATGGAAATAGTTTCTCATTTAGTTGCTACATCCACAATGAGCTATGATAATAAATGGTGACAGCGAGAACAGAGAGTCCATACTGTTGTTGTATTTTTATGATGGTCAAACCATGCGTCATATATACAAGTTTCATACTATGTCTGAGGGTTTCTTTGAGAAAGCTGCCCCTCAGTCAGTGTGTGCCACTCTCTGCTCCTGCCTTACATGGACAAGCTCTCAGGAATGTGGGAGGACAGCTGGCACGGCAGACATACCTCAGCGCTAACAAAGACCTGCTGTTGCCTTACTGTACTCGCTGAGGAGATCATAAATTAAAGACCCTGCAGCCAAGGTTGCTGTTTCAGAAATACATAAAATGTATATTATTGTGTTGAACAGAATGTACTGATTACAATCAATAGGGGCTGCTATAGGGGCTGTACTGTGGTCCTGACAAGGCTCACTGACTTAGAATAGACTAACTCAGTCTCAGTGCGGTACAGTGCAGCCTGGTGTAGGGCAGAGTGTGTTATCTATATCTCTGAAAACACAGCCACACTGATTGTGGACTGACCATATCCCATGATGCTCTCTGGTGTCCTGTTTGGCCTATCTGAGCAAATCTCCTAGTAAGACCCAGAGGATGAGACAAAAAGAAGGCGACTCTTTCTCTGTCTTTCTCTCTTAAACACCTTTTTCGTGCACTTTTTTCTTCTTCTGTATATCTAATAATATCCTCCCTCTTTTATCTGTTGTCTTCAGTTTCTGCTGGTCAGGGTTTGGCTCAGTGTGCCAGGTAGGGATTATCACAGCTGGGACTGTCCGCTTTGTTCAAGAGCTCCACTTTTTCATTCTCTTGCATCTCTGCCCCTCTCAGCTTTCAGAGAGAGATTGTTCTCAACCAGGGAAGGCAGAGAATCACTTCCTTGTGCCTGTCTCTAACCCCAGAGAGCCATTTTAATCCTGGGGACTGTTCATTTGACGAGAGGGGAAAAAGTGACACTAACACGGCACATTCTTCAGCAGCTGAGTGACAGAAAACAGCCGGTCACTTCCTAAATAGTACATTAAAGGGTTAGTTCACCCAAAAATGCAAATTCTGTCATTAATTACTCGCCCTCGTGTCGTTTCAAACCCGTAAGACCTTCATTCATCTTCTGAACACAAAGGAGGGTGAGTAATTAATGACAGAATTTTCATTTTTGGGGCATTTCCTCTGCTTTCCTTTGACATACAGATTTAGAGACTCTTCCTCGACTCATTTGTACAGCTGTTGTCGGAATGCAGAAAATGTTATCCTGAGGTAAGTATTCTCTAGGGGAGGGGAACAGATTTGATCAGGGATGGATGGACGGATGGAAGCTAGTATTCCTAAATACGTGCCACCCGTACAGACCCTCTGTGTGACAAAACTTCACCCCCAGACCTGCACACAAGATCTCTAGCATCACTGTATGTATGAGTGATGTGGTACCTGCTAAGGATGAAACCCAAAAGATTGAGATCAAACGTAAAAGTCATTGAAAAAATGTCATTGAAAACTCTTCTACTATTCTGAATATTGTGCTTATTCTCCTTATTCTGCCCATATGCTTTGTTTTAAATAGTATATTTATTGTTTTATCGTTTAAATCATGACCAAATGTCATTGTGCAAAATGTTTTAGTTAAAAGGTTTGCTTGTGTTGTCTATATTTAAAGTGAATCTTGGATCTATAGTATTAGCAAATAGTTTAATTCAGTGCATTACCAATTGATTAAAACTTGATTATTACAAATGTAGAATGATCTTATGCATTTGGAATGATTCAATTCAGTTTTGTTTCTTTTTTGATTTTTGAATGTCAATATTATATAAATAATCAAGGCTGCATTCATTTGATAAAAGTACAAATCCCAATATTGTGAAATTTAAAATAACACAAAAATACAAATATTTAAAACTCTAAAATTAAAATAAATATTAAAATCTAAAAAAAATGTTTTCTATTGGAATATAATTTAAAATTTCAGCAGTCATTACTCCTGTCTTCAATGTCACATGATCCTTAAAAAATCATTACAATAATATAACAATAATTACAATAATAAACATTTCTTATTATTATCAATGTTGAAAACAGTTGTGCTGCTTAATATTTTTGTGGAAACCATGATACATTTTTTCAGGATTATTTGATGAATAGACAGTTCAAATGTGCAGCATTAATTTAAATTAGAAATCTTTTGTATTACTATAAATGTCACTTGCTCAATTTATTGCACCCTTGCTGAAAAAAAAAAAACTTTGAATGGTAGTGTCTATATAATCACAGAAATAATTAATATATTAATATATTTTAACTTTTTTCTTTACACTTTTTACATATGATTTAGGGAGCGGGTTTTAATCGACAAATCAATACATCCTCATTGCAAAGATGTTCTTACATTTTTAGGTGTGGCTTGAGTATTTAAGTAATTTTTTGGCCACTGTGTGAGACCAGGGCAGAAAGGTAGACAACAACATAGTTTTAGGTGTGACAGTAAAATGACCACTGTTTCCTCACAGTCCTGACCACTGTCACAGCCTCAGCTAGACATGACAGTAACGATGATGCAGCATTGAGATGCCCTTGTGGGCAAATGTGAAATATAGAGAATACATGTGGATGCAGGATATTGCTGCTGCTTTTGTTACTCCCTTTCCACTGAGTTTATTTTGGCACCGAGTCTAGTTAGTCTGACGAGAGGTGTCTGCTATTTGGAGCCCACTGCCCAGTCTCAAAGTCTGCTCTCTCTTCTCTAACCCTGGTGCTATTTCCAGCTCTTGTCATATCTAGCTCCTCTCCGGTCACACACCCACATACACCCCTCCAGATGCCCCATGCTATGGCTCCTCCTCTGACCAAAACAGCTACAGCCCTGATAGATCCATTCACACCGTCAAACAACTAACTGCACATGCTGTGTAATACTGGTTGAGAATAGTTATGCAAAAATGAGAGTAATAATGCTTGGTTATAATGCCTTTTCATGACAACTCTAAGCTCACAATCCAGAAACACAGATATGGCCTGCTGGAACAAAACAGCATGGTGGCAATGAACTGATGTCATCAATTTAGCGACATCAACATACAGATAATTAGTCTTTAGGTATTTGTTTTTGAATTTAAATGTAATACAGTCCTTTTCCTGATGAGAATAAAGGAGGAAGGATTAACTGTGTTCCTGACCTGCTTACATAGTGTACAACATTAATAAAGTCAATGAGAATTGTGACACAAGTAAAAAAACATACAATCCAAACAATCTGACCACGGGAAAAAAATTTTAAAAAAAAAAAAAAAAAAAAAAAACCCGAAATGTAATAATATTTAATTCTACCTATACAATTCAAAAGTTTTTTTTTTATAATAAATAAATACTTTTAATTTATTTTTATAATAAATTTATATTTTTATTCAGTAGAAATCCATTAAATTGATCAAACGTGACAGGAAAGACATTTATAATCTTACACAAAATGTATGTTTCAAAAATGCTGTTCTTATGAACTTTATCAAGCAATCCTGAAAACTTAATAATATTGCACAATGTTTTTACTGTATTTTTATGAAATAAACATAAGAGCATAAGAAACGTCTTTCAAAAACATTGACAAACCTACCGACTTAACAGTAGTGTAAAGCCTAGGAAAGTCTGTGAACAGACCTGTCAATTACAAAAAAAGTGAAAAATTGCTCTTCCACAATCCTTTATTATTGGCCTCTTAAAAAGCCTCCACATAGTTTAGAAATGAGAGATTTCAATAACCTAGTAGGTCTCGTTTGTAATTATGCCTCTGCAAGAAGAAAAATGCAGGTAAAGAGGAAATACAAGGCCATTGTTAAATAACAGAGTAAATACAGTAATAACAGTTCATAAAAATGTAAAAATTAACATTAACCTAGATCAATAAATGTTGTATTATATTCGTATTATAAATGCATTAACTAAGGTTAACAAATTGAACCTTATTGTAAAGTATTAGTGAATTCTAAGTTGAAATGGTGAAAGTTTCTGGAGTGGTTCCAGCTTGTTAAAGAGGATGTTCTGAGGGCAGGTACTCTGGGGAAAACAGGTACAGCTGAGCACGAATTATAATGTGCTGCACACCTTCCCTTGACCTGCATGAGAGATGAGATCATTCTTCATTCCCCTCAGGACAGCCTGTTAAAGCACTAATATCCTGACAATCACATGGAGGTATATACAGCTGTGACACACAAGTCCACATCTGGAGTAAGCATGAAATATGACAGGATTCAGGAAAAGGTCAAAGGACAGAGAAAGTAAAGAATGTGGAAAAAAAGTGGTTCAATCTGTGAACAAATCATTTCTTTGAGTCAAATTTCTTCAATGAGTTCAGACCACAAATCCATCCTGAATGATTTGTTCAGAAGAAAAACTAGCCTATCCTTTTTAAAGCTCCAGTGAATGAAAAAAAGTGACCAGAAGAAAGATTTTTGAACAGAATTGTAATTTTTTTAATTAAACTATTCCTTTAACAACAGAACTTTTTTCTTCATTTTCTCACTAACTTTGCCGCATAGATTTGATATACAATCCAACTGCTCGCTCTTTCTAGAAACGTCTTCCCTAAGGCAGAAATCTTATTCAGCTCGACTTATATAAACAGACGCGTTTCTTCCCCTTTCATTTCACCACCTCTCCACCCCCTGTATTCTTCCTTTCTTCTATTTTCCCTCCTCCGCCACCTCAAGGCTCTATCAAAGCATCGTGTTGCCCCATTGTTATGGAGTGCAGGGTTCGGCAGCGACAGCATTCAGGCGGCTCTATGGATCACAGCCACCGGCCTCTACCTGTGTCCCCACCACACAGCTGTTCACTGGGGGACGTATGATCACAGCACACATCAGAGGAATGAAAAAAGTCACTAGGCAAACAAGCAGAAGAAAGAGACTGAAAGTAGGAGAGTCAAAAGGGATTTCTGCAGTTTCCTCTCCTCCACTCGCACCAAAGCATTGCCTTTAGATGAAAATTATGAACAAAGGTTCCTTACAGCTTTTCAAGTTCTTTTCATCAAGGCTTTCTTTTTATTTCATGTTTATTTTCTCTCTCTTTCTGAAGAAACAGCTTGACTGGATTATTTCATGATTTTTTGGAGAAAGACTATGATTTAATTTTAGGGTCTTAGATGGCCTTTAATGCTAGTTGGCCATAGCTTTTGAAAATCTAATCATAAATGTGATGTGTTGAAGGTAAAAATAAGTTCTAATTTCACAAGGAATCAATTTTTGCCACTAAAAATGAACATACTGGATGGGAAAGCAGAGCTCTACAGTAAAGATCATCTGCTGGCCAGGGGCCAGTGTGAGTGAATTTTGGGTCGATTAATGGAACTGTCACTTGCCCTATTGGACCAGTGTTATCCTACTTACAGTTGTTGATTATATACATGTACATAGTGACATTTGCTTGCAAAACCATTTTAAAGTTGGCAATCAAGGTAAAATGATATAGCTGGCTTATAGAAAAAACGATGTCTGCATTAACAGGCAACCATGGCTGTCTGCGAACAATGTTGACGGAGTCACACAATCTGTGAACAGTTCAAAGACCTTTAAAATTAAACTCAGAGAGGCAGCAGATGGAAAATGTGACAGGAACTAAATAAGAGCATCTCCTCATCGGCTGTCTGCCTCTTACAAGCCTGCTACTTTCATTAGAGCCTCACCAAAAATATGTCAATTACAAAAAAAGTGAAAAATTGCTCTTCCACAATCCTTTATTATTGGCCTCTTAAAAAGCCTCCACATAGTTTAGAAATGAGAGATTTCAATAACCTAGTAGGTCTCGTTTGTAATTATGCCTCTGCAAGAAGAAAAATGCAGGTAAAGAGGAAATACAAGGCCATTGTTAAATAACAGAGTAAATACAGTAATAACAGTTCATAAAAATGTAAAAATTAACATTAACCTAGATCAATAAATGTTGTATTATATTCGTATTATAAATGCATTAACTAAGGTTAACAAATTGAACCTTATTGTAAAGTATTAGTGAATTCTAAGTTGAAATGGTGAAAGTTTCTGGAGTGGTTCCAGCTTGTTAAAGAGGATGTTCTGAGGGCAGGTACTCTGGGGAAAACAGGTACAGCTGAGCACGAATTATAATGTGCTGCACACCTTCCCTTGACCTGCATGAGAGATGAGATCATTCTTCATTCCCCTCAGGACAGCCTGTTAAAGCACTAATATCCTGACAATCACATGGAGGTATATACAGCTGTGACACACAAGTCCACATCTGGAGTAAGCATGAAATATGACAGGATTCAGGAAAAGGTCAAAGGACAGAGAAAGTAAAGAATGTGGAAAAAAAGTGGTTCAATCTGTGAACAAATCATTTCTTTGAGTCAAATTTCTTCAATGAGTTCAGACCACAAATCCATCCTGAATGATTTGTTCAGAAGAAAAACTAGCCTATCCTTTTTAAAGCTCCAGTGAATGAAAAAAAGTGACCAGAAGAAAGATTTTTGAACAGAATTGTAATTTTTTTAATTAAACTATTCCTTTAACAACAGAACTTTTTTCTTCATTTTCTCACTAACTTTGCCGCATAGATTTGATATACAATCCAACTGCTCGCTCTTTCTAGAAACGTCTTCCCTAAGGCAGAAATCTTATTCAGCTCGACTTATATAAACAGACGCGTTTCTTCCCCTTTCATTTCACCACCTCTCCACCCCCTGTATTCTTCCTTTCTTCTATTTTCCCTCCTCCGCCACCTCAAGGCTCTATCAAAGCATCGTGTTGCCCCATTGTTATGGAGTGCAGGGTTCGGCAGCGACAGCATTCAGGCGGCTCTATGGATCACAGCCACCGGCCTCTACCTGTGTCCCCACCACACAGCTGTTCACTGGGGGACGTATGATCACAGCACACATCAGAGGAATGAAAAAAGTCACTAGGCAAACAAGCAGAAGAAAGAGACTGAAAGTAGGAGAGTCAAAAGGGATTTCTGCAGTTTCCTCTCCTCCACTCGCACCAAAGCATTGCCTTTAGATGAAAATTATGAACAAAGGTTCCTTACAGCTTTTCAAGTTCTTTTCATCAAGGCTTTCTTTTTATTTCATGTTTATTTTCTCTCTCTTTCTGAAGAAACAGCTTGACTGGATTATTTCATGATTTTTTGGAGAAAGACTATGATTTAATTTTAGGGTCTTAGATGGCCTTTAATGCTAGTTGGCCATAGCTTTTGAAAATCTAATCATAAATGTGATGTGTTGAAGGTAAAAATAAGTTCTAATTTCACAAGGAATCAATTTTTGCCACTAAAAATTAACATACTGGATGGGAAAGCAGAGCTCTACAGTAAAGATCATCTGCTGGCCAGGGGCCAGTGTGAGTGAATTTTGGGTCGATTAATGGAACTGTCACTTGCCCTATTGGACCAGTGCTATCCTACTTACAGTTGTTGATTATATACATGTACATAGTGACATTTGCTTGCAAAACAATTTTAAAGTTGGCAATCAAGGTAAAATTATATAGCTGGCTTATAGAAAAACGATGTCTGCATTAACAGGCAACCATGGCTGTCTGCGAACAATGTTGACGGAGTCACACAATCTGTGAACAGTTCAAAGACCTTTAAAATTAAACTCAGAGAGGCAGCAGATGGAAAATGTGACAGGAACTAAATAAGAGCATCTCCTCATCGGCTGTCTGCCTCTTACAAGCCTGCTACTTTCATTAGAGCCTCACCAAAAATAACACTCCCACTGCTCTGCCTCTGACACCTCTAAATTCTCTCCAGCTTTATCAATCCTCGCAGACACAGAGGCTCCTGTTGAGCCCTGCAGCCCATCACCTACACAAAACTTACAGCGGAGGACAGCTGGACAGTAACACTAAATGATTAAGAAAGATATGGAACACTGTAAATGCACTGAGGAGACAGCATTTAATGAGCAAGGTCAGCGGTATAAATGGCAATTTCTCAGTTGAGGCCGTGACTCTTAGCAGTATATGTACAAAACAAAACTGAAATATAACCATGTAGCCTCTTTAAAAGGCACAATGAATAAAATACTCCTTTATATTTTAAAATGAAAAAGTTTAATCTAACTCAAACATTCCTTCCAAGCCCATTTATTTAAACTAAACAGCATATATATATATATATATATATATATGAAGCAATAAGGAGAAATCTAGATAGTTGCTATTACACCAGATTCAAAGAAATTAACACCAGAAGAATGAAAAATAACAGTAAAACATGTAGGAAGTCTGTCAAAACTTGTGCTGAGCTTAAGATTAAAACAGGGTTCACAATTATTTGCAAATTATTAAATACTTTTATTCAAATAACTAATAAAACTATTAGCCTACTAAATGTAATGTATCAAAATTAACCATCAAATGAACTATTTTAATAAGCTCATGTAAATGCTCTATTGTACTAGAATGTATTCATTTAATGAAATTTTTTTTTTCTAATCACAAACCCACTGAAGGTCCCACTGAACCCACTGAATATCCCTAATGTCAAACTCCCAGTTGCAAAACCATGGATTAAAGGAAGAAAGGGCAGAGAAAAAGGAATGTGAAGGTCAGTATACTCGACTGAGCAGATTTAGTGTCTCATATCCAAAAGGTGTGCTTAATTCATCAAAGAACAAGTAATCAAGGATGAAACGAACTCAATGAGTGAAGAACTGTCATTTACTAATCCAATACACATGGCCTCTCTGTAACCTGCTGACCTCTTGTTTCCCTTTTAGTATTGCCCATCAATTTGTTTCAGCTTTAACTAGACAGACAGAGGAAATAAGCAAATAAGTGAATTGGGTGCTGGAGGGGGGTAATAACATTGTCTGGAGACCTTTGAGATAGAGCCTCCCTTCAGACTCAGTTTTAGTGTGGAGCATCACAAGTCAACTGAACTGTCTACTGAGACATCGATAGAACAGACTTCAGTTATATAAGCAGGTGCAAATGATTCATGGGTCTTGTGGGGGGTCAGGCTCAAAAACATTTGGTGAATGATTAAAATTGGCCGAACACATTTAAATGCAAGAAATGTATGAGTTCCTACATATATAATGTAAGAAGGTTATAAGATAAGGTTAAGGCTTGTGGCTCAAACACATTTTGCTTAAAAAGTACATCTAAACATGGATATTCAAATAAATAATGTTAAAAAGTCTGCCCCACTTGAAAAATATGAAACACATCAGATCAAAATAAATTGATAATGTAAAACCGAATATGGAAGAGATTTAATATATGGATAGATAGATGATATAACGTATATATGTAACCCTGGACCACAAAACCAGTCATAAGGGCACATTTTTGGAATAAATATATATATTTTTCTCAGCTAAAGCCACTGATCCAAACAGAGACAGGATTACTCCACAGAAATGAACATGTCCTGCCTAACACTAACAGACACAGGAAGGATGATGCAGAGACAGAAAAGCCAATAGGCACAACTTTAAAGGTGCAATATATAATGCTGAAACAAACCTGAAATTCTGAAATATGCATAGTACCATAAAAATGAGGACTGATATATGTTTCATTGTAATATGTCCCACTGTTGAACTTTTTTCTACATTCTCTATCGCCCCCTCTTGTACTACAGATGTAATACACAAAAAACTGAGGCTGTTTCTGCATATAAAAAAAACAAAACAAAACAGTAACGTTTGCATTCCATATCAAAGGTTTAATGTGTTCATATATGTTTTTTACATAATATAAAAAATATGATGTTAGGCACTTCAGAGTTTAAATGTAACTACAGTTGAAAAGTTTGGGGTCGATAAGATTTTTCTTTGATAGAAGCCTCATGCTTCTTAAGTCTGCAAAGATCTATAAATTAGTAATATTGTGAAATAGCATTACAATTTAAAACAACTATTTTCTATTTTAATATTAAATGAACATTAAGTGTGAAGTAAGTGAATTTTCAGCAGCCTTTCAGGATTCTTTGATGAATAACTCTTATAAATCTTTTGTGACATTTTAAATGTCTTTACTGTCACTTTCATCAATTTAAGCATCCTTGCTGAATAAAAGTGTTCATTTCTTTATTTTTTTTTTTAATCTTACTGACCCCAAACCTTTGAACAGTAGTGCATGTCTTTGGCCACTAGGCTACACAACAGTTGGTCTGCAGTTCATTTAGTACAGTGGTTCTCAAATTGTGGTCTGTTTTGTTGATTGGCTTATTTAATTAAAAATAAAAAATAAAAAGCATTAAAAATATATAACATAAAACACCAATATTGAGTTAATCAAAATTAATCAAATTAATAAACTGACTGTTAACATTAAATTAATAACATAACTGACGGTTCTGTCAAGTGGATGTAAGCATTTGTTTCAATATCTAAGCTAGCAAACAGTCAGCTAGTTGCTAGTTTCAATAAAATATGAACAAAACAGCAGTTTAGAAAAAAAAATGGGTGAAAAAATGTAGGGAAAAAATGGTGACTCAAGTCAGCAACAGTGAAAAGGACATCAAATTAAACTTCTGGTATTAGATAGTCCATTTTTCAGCCCTCCGACACCTGAAAAATGTTGAGAACCACTGATTTAGCAGGACGACAATAAGACCTAGTACTTTACTCTGAAGTTTGTCATCAACTTCATAACAATTAAGTAGTGAAGCTGCTGATTTGTAATGAAATAGCAATTTGGGTTGTAATGGATCAATATATGAATCACACAGAGGGTGATTGAGATGTCTGATTTCCGGCTTTTGTCTGTTATTTACAGTTCCTACTGACAGTTGTTGTAGCCCATGACTTTTAATCGGATATATTCTCTGACTTCTGTAACGTTTTTCTCCAGATCCGCCAATTCATCCCGCTGCTGCTGCATTTTCTGCTCGTTCTTGTTGAATTTTCTCTCTAATTCTTCAAAGGAGGGACACAGAAAAACAAGAAGATGAGAAAAGAGCCAAACAAAGTCAGATATCTCAAAATATTCACATTTGTTACTGTGTTTAATAACAAAAATGACAGCATAAATAACACTTGGCTCATAGGTTCATTTGAGCATAACATTTCAGTGCTTTGCTTTAGTAAATGTTTAATTGGGCATTTGGACATACTTCTGAGGGTTTCCATGCCTGTGGTGGCTTTCTTCAGCAGTTCCTCTGCTTCTTTCTTCATCTCTATAGCTTTCTGGCTAATGTTACCTTCTCCTGTCCCGCCCACAGAGTCCACCTTCTCTTTCAGCTCATTATACAGATTCTCGGCATTTACCAGTTCCTTTTAAACACAAACATGCACACAAAAAAAAAAGTTAATGGAAGAAGCTCTAAAATATAGCTAGACGTGCACACACACACACACACACACCTCTTGAAGTCCAGCAGCCTCTTGAGTTGCATTGTCGGACTGAGCTTTGGCATCTTTTGCCATCTCCCTGTTCTGCTCCGTTTTATTCTTCAATAAAACCACTCCATGAGACAAATTGGCCAGTCGCATCATCACACCCATGAGGTTGCTGTCTAAATTGAAGAGTTTGTTGTCAAGCTGTTCGGGAAAGAGACAGAAGCAGATTAATTCAGATCTTAAGACTATGACTCGATATCAATTCAATAATGCTACAAAGAATCATGAGAAAAGTATGATGGTTTCCACAAAAAAATTGAAGCAGCGCAACTGTTTTCAACACTGATAATAATAATAATAATAATAATAAAGGCTTACCATAGTAGTGATGTTCTGGGCATTCTTGAGATTTTCTAGGGCTGTGGTCATTTCCTTCTCAGCTTTTTTTATGGCACTCTGAGAGGTTTCAAGTGCTTCTTTAGTTTTATTGATATTATCGCTCACCCCTTCAGCTTGAGCCCTGTGCAAACACAAAACCACACACACATACAATGTAATTTACTATAATGTGGATTTCTGTGTAAAATAGTGAGCAATGTTCTCTCTCGCTTACTTTGCATCTTGAGCTCTCTTAAGCAGATCCTTGACTTTGGCCAGTTGCTCTGAGGTGTGATTGAACACTCCCTCCACATTGGTGAGGTTGGCGATGTTAGCTTTGATCTGCTCGACGATGTTGAGTATTACGGTCCTGTTGACTGGCAAGGAGATTGCCAAAACCTGCTGGGCCACTTTTTCAATGCTTTCTGGATCTGCTCCCTCCTCTGAATATAGCAGTTTTAGTATTAAGAAAAAGGCTTTTTATTGTTTTCAAAAATGACAATTAGGCATTTATGATAATTAAACATGTTAAAATGACAGTTCGTGCAGAAATGTAAATTTATCATTTATTCACCCTTATGTTAATATAAAAATTTTTATGATTTTCTTTTTTTCTTTTTTGTTCCTCAGACAAAGTAAAGTATTGGATACATACTACTGTTGCCATACGGTTTTATGGACTACACTACTGTCGGTAAGAGTTTTTAAAGAAATTAATTATTTTATTAAGTAAGGATACATTAAAGGCACAGTATGTAAGATTTTTTTTATTAAAATATCCAAAAACCACTAGAACAGTGTTATATATTTTGCTGACTTGTGTACTTTATCCTAAATGTTTCGAAGAATGTTTAAATCCAGAGAAATAAGCAATTTTAACTAGTGACACGGTCACATTGTGTCGCCTGCTAATGACGTCATAAGCCCTCGATTTCCGGTTTTGTTTTGTAGAAAACATGGAAACACCAAAGACGCTTTACACACGTTGTGTGTTTTAATAGACCGGTGACGACCGCACAGAGTAGCATTATAACAGAACTTTCAAACGTATCTAGTATGATAAAACAGCGCTGC
>NW_015506465.1:132476-137269 GCF_001515645.1 Sinocyclocheilus grahami | reverse complement strand
GTGTGTGTGTGTGTTTGTGTACACCTCTAAAAAAATTAGCACTGTCTCTCAAAAGGAGTATGGAATAATCAGAGGCAATTCCCCAATAACAACAAAACCAAACAAAAAATAATAATAATTTCATAATAAACAAAACTGTTTTACATACTATTTACATACATTATAAATTACATTAATAGGTTACTAATAATGTATAAAGATAAAACATGAGCTATTAAGACTAATAACAAAATGAATAAATATTGACAGTCTTGCTTTAACAGCAAAACCGGATTCATGCCACACTTACCACAGATCAACAGTAAGAGAAGCGCGCGCATGGCTTTATGATGAGCTGCCTTCAACTGCCGCGCGACTTCTAAAATATGAAAATCACTAATCAGCTGTCACACAATTTCAGCTTATTATATTTATAACTACTTTCACATGAAACCTTCAGTAACATCGGTAATAAAACACAAGCATGCGTATGCATTTACTAATGCTGGAAGCGAGTACTCACATGTTTACTGTGATGTTGTCGATGGTCAAGCTGTTCTTCAAGCCTTTGAGACTTTGAGCGCTATCAGAGCCAGACGGACTTTCTGAAGTCCCGGTACAACCGCGGAAATGACCGATGGAAATCACGCACTGGATTACAGAGATGCCCGCTAAAGGTAAAGCGACACAGTCCTCAGGCAATGCCACCGACTCATTTAGGAAAAAAACTCCACTTCTTATTTTCCGGAGCGCCCACATGAACGAGTGTAGTCCAACAGGAATGCGCACGCTTCTGAAAGCTGATTTAAAAGAACTCTCCCAGTAAGAAGTATACCAATATCCGATTACATTTGACTCAATACTGTATTCCTTTTTTAATAGATTTAGGTTTAGGAAAGCTGCATGATCGATTAAGCAACCATTTAAATATTTATGCAAATAACTAATGAAAGACCTTCATGTTAAACATTGTCTGGTTATGTGAATAACGCTCACAAAATGAATTTATTGGTAACTTATTTCAACCAGGGTTTTTCAAGCCAGACTTGGAGAGCCCCAGAATAATAATAAAAGCTAGATTTTGTCAGCAACACTTTAGAATCACTTTATTTAAACTTAAAAATGCTTTTAAGATCATTAGTTAATGTTCCTTCAAATTTACACAAACCCTTGGTTTAAAACCCCGTCTCTAAACTAAACACCAGAGAGCATGCTGACAAGACACATATCCTCCACTAAATATGTATTTACTGTATGTGTCTATACTCATAACAGGACATTGCCTAATTTTACTCAGGTGATCTATCAAACATAATTTTTCTTATGAAATGAACAGGACTATTGGGAGAAGACAGTCAAACATATGACGTGAAACAAATATGTGATTCAGTGGTATGATATGAATCAAAGCTCAGGGTCAGCTAAAGCCACTGATCCAAACAGAGACAGGATTACTCCACAGAAATGAACATGTCCTGCCTAACACTAACAGACACAGGAAGGACAATGCAGAGACAGAAAAGCCAATGGGCTCAACTTTAAAGGTGCACTATATAATGCTGAAACAAACCTGAAATTCTGAAATATGCATAGTACCATAAAAATGAGGACTGATATATGTTTCATTGTAATATGTCCCACTGTTGAACTTTTTTCTACATTCTCTATCGCCCCCTCTTGTACTACAGATGTAATACACAAAAAACTGAGGCTGTTTCTGCATATAAAAAAAACAAAACAAAACAGTAACGTTTGCATTCCATATCAAAGGTTTAATGTGTTCATATATGTTTTTTACATAATATAAAAAATATGATGTTAGGCACTTCAGAGTTTAAATGTAACTACAGTTGAAAAGTTTGGGGTCGATAAGATTTTTCTTTGATAGAAGCCTCATGCTTCTTAAGTCTGCAAAGATCTATAAATTAGTAATATTGTGAAATAGCATTACAATTTAAAACAACTATTTTCTATTTTAATATTAAATGAACATTAAGTGTGAAGTAAGTGAATTTTCAGCAGCCTTTCAGGATTCTTTGATGAATAACTCTTATAAATCTTTTGTGACATTTTAAATGTCTTTACTGTCACTTTCGTCAATTTAAGCATCCTTGCTGAATAAAAGTGTTCATTTCTTTATTTTTTTTTTAATCTTACTGACCCCAAACCTTTGAACAGTAGTGCATGTCTTTGGCCACTAGGCTACACAACAGTTGGTCTGCAGTTCATTTAGTACAGTGGTTCTCAAATTGTGGTCTGTTTTGTTGATTGGCTTATTTAATTAAAAATAAAAAATAAAAAGCATTAAAAATATATAACATAAAACACCAATATTGAGTTAATCAAAATTAATCAAATTAATAAACTGACTGTTAACATTAAATTAATAACATAACTGACGGTTCTGTCAAGTGGATGTAAGCATTTGTTTCAATATCTAAGCTAGCAAACAGTCAGCTAGTTGCTAGTTTCAATAAAATATGAACAAAACAGCAGTTTAGAAAAAAAAATGGGTGAAAAAATGTAGGGAAAAAATGGTGACTCAAGTCAGCAACAGTGAAAAGGACATCAAATTAAACTTCTGGTATTAGATAGTCCATTTTTCAGCCCTCCGACACCTGAAAAATGTTGAGAACCACTGATTTAGCAGGACGACAATAAGACCTAGTACTTTACTCTGAAGTTTGTCATCAACTTCATAACAATTAAGTAGTGAAGCTGCTGATTTGTAATGAAATAGCAATTTGGGTTGTAATGGATCAATATATGAATCACACAGAGGGTGATTGAGATGTCTGATTTCCGGCTTTTGTCTGTTATTTACAGTTCCTACTGACAGTTGTTGTAGCCCATGACTTTTAATCGGATATATTCTCTGACTTCTGTAACGTTTTTCTCCAGATCCGCCAATTCATCCCGCTGCTGCTGCATTTTCTGCTCGTTCTTGTTGAATTTTCTCTCTAATTCTTCAAAGGAGGGACACAGAAAAACAAGAAGATGAGAAAAGAGCCAAACAAAGTCAGATATCTCAAAATATTCACATTTGTTACTGTGTTTAATAACAAAAATGACAGCATAAATAACACTTGGCTCATAGGTTCATTTGAGCATAACATTTCAGTGCTTTGCTTTAGTAAATGTTTAATTGGGCATTTGGACATACTTCTGAGGGTTTCCATGCCTGTGGTGGCTTTCTTCAGCAGTTCCTCTGCTTCTTTCTTCATCTCTATAGCTTTCTGGCTAATGTTACCTTCTCCTGTCCCGCCCACAGAGTCCACCTTCTCTTTCAGCTCATTATACAGATTCTCGGCATTTACCAGTTCCTTTTAAACACAAACATGCACACAAAAAAAAAAGTTAATGGAAGAAGCTCTAAAATATAGCTAGACGTGCACACACACACACACACACACCTCTTGAAGTCCAGCAGCCTCTTGAGTTGCATTGTCGGACTGAGCTTTGGCATCTTTTGCCATCTCCCTGTTCTGCTCCGTTTTATTCTTCAATAAAACCACTCCATGAGACAAATTGGCCAGTCGCATCATCACACCCATGAGGTTGCTGTCTAAATTGAAGAGTTTGTTGTCAAGCTGTTCGGGAAAGAGACAGAAGCAGATTAATTCAGATCTTAAGACTATGACTCGATATCAATTCAATAATGCTACAAAGAATCATGAGAAAAGTATGATGGTTTCCACAAAAAAATTGAAGCAGCGCAACTGTTTTCAACACTGATAATAATAATAATAATAATAATAAAGGCTTACCATAGTAGTGATGTTCTGGGCATTCTTGAGATTTTCTAGGGCTGTGGTCATTTCCTTCTCAGCTTTTTTTATGGCACTCTGAGAGGTTTCAAGTGCTTCTTTAGTTTTATTGATATTATCGCTCACCCCTTCAGCTTGAGCCCTGTGCAAACACAAAACCACACACACATACAATGTAATTTACTATAATGTGGATTTCTGTGTAAAATAGTGAGCAATGTTCTCTCTCGCTTACTTTGCATCTTGAGCTCTCTTAAGCAGATCCTTGACTTTGGCCAGTTGCTCTGAGGTGTGATTGAACACTCCCTCCACATTGGTGAGGTTGGCGATGTTAGCTTTGATCTGCTCGACGATGTTGAGTATTACGGTCCTGTTGACTGGCAAGGAGATTGCCAAAACCTGCTGGGCCACTTTTTCAATGCTTTCTGGATCTGCTCCCTCCTCTGAATATAGCAGTTTTAGTATTAAGAAAAAGGCTTTTTATTGTTTTCAAAAATGACAATTAGGCATTTATGATAATTAAACATGTTAAAATGACAGTTCGTGCAGAAATGTAAATTTATCATTTATTCACCCTTATGTTAATATAAAAATTTTTCTTTTTTTCTTTTTTTCTTTTTTGTTCCTCAGACAAAGTAAAGTATTGGATACATACTACTGTTGCCATACGGTTTTAACTACTGTCGTACTGTCGGTAAGAGTTTTTAAAGAAATTAATTATTTTATTAAGTAAGGATACATTAAAGGCACAGTATGTAAGATTATATTTTGCTGACTTGTGTACTTACATTATCCCAAATGTTTCGAAGAATGTTTAAATCCAGAGAAATAAGCAATTTTAACTAGTGACACGGTCACATTGTGTCGCCTGCTAATGACGTCATAAGCCCTCGATTTCCAAAGACGCTTTACACACGTTGTGTGTTTTAATAGACCGGTGACGACCGCACAGAGTAGCATTATAACAGAACTTTCAAACGTATCTAGTATGATAAAACAGCGCTGCTTTCGCGCCCACCCCCCCCCCCCGCCTCATCCCGAGCGGGG
>NW_015506465.1:67752-132368 GCF_001515645.1 Sinocyclocheilus grahami | reverse complement strand
TCCCCCTGCTTCATTCTACTACATTAATAAATCATCCATGAACATGATTTCTGCCCGAGTCCCGTCGGATTGCATCGGCTGTGGGGATGAAGACCACAACTCCCATGATTCCACACTCAGTCACAACTACGCCTTTGTATATTTGTTTATTTTGAATACGGGCCCTCTAGCGGCGAAAATTACATATTGTGAATTGAAATGTATCAAAAGTGACAGCAAAGAAAATTTGACAGTAAACAAAAATTTCTATTTCAAATAAATGCTGCTCTTTTGAACTTTCTATTCATCAAGGAAGCCTAAAAAATGTGTCACAGTTTCCTTAAAATAATTAAGCAGCACATCTGTTTTCATAGATAATAATAGGAAATGTATTTTTTAGCAGCAAATCAGCATATTAGAATGATTTCTGAAGGATCCTGTGACACTGAAGACTGCATTAATGGCTGCTGAAAATTCAGCTTTTGACATCACAGGAATAAATGTCATTTTATAATATATTTCAATAGAAAAGAGACATTTTAAATTGTAAAAATACTTGACAATATTATTGTTTTACTGCATTTTTGATGAAATAAATGCAATCTAGGTGAGAAAAATATTTTCCAACTTATGAAAGGTAGTATACATTTATGGTATTGTATGGAATTTCGAACAGCACAAAGGCCCGCTCAAACCAAGAACGATAACTATAAAGATAACTATAAGATAGTGAATGATATAATCTGTTTATTCTAAGTGCACACTCGTCTGCCGCTTTAAATTCTCGAGCTCATTACAGCAGGATTGATTCTGCTTGGGTGTCAATGTTTTTATCGTTCATTAGCTGGAAAAAAATAGTTTTAAAAGTGATTCCAACTATATTGTTTCTCTGCACCTTTATCGTTATAGTTGTGGTGTGGACTCTGCTATTCTTCAATACTGAAAATGAATTTTAGAACTATATCGTTATCATTCTTGCTCTGAATGGGCCTTAAGGGTGAGTACATTTTCATTTTTGGCTGAACTATACCCTAGACGCCTCTGCATTTCACACAACACAAAAACAATACTGAAAACGCAATCACAACCCCTTACCATTCAAAAAATCTCTAATCTTCTGAATGAAGTCTTTAAGCATCTTGTTGGAGCTCTCAAAGAGTTCTTTCTTGCCCTAGCGCTCTCCCCCCCCCCCCCCCCCCCCCACATACGCATGACCGGAAGGAGTGGAAGCGTTCGACTGTGGCATAATAATAAATGCGCCGCTGCTTTCGAGTCGTGTGTCACGCTCTTTCAGCGGCCTCGTTTCGCTTCGACAGCTTTCAGCCTCCCCCTGCTTCATTCTACTACATTAATAAATCATCCATGAACATGATTTCTGCCCGAGTCCCGTCGGATTGCATCGGCTGTGGGGATGAAGACCACAACTCCCATGATTCCACACTCAGTCACAACTACGCCTTTGTATATTTGTTTATTTTGAATACGGGCCCTCTAGCGGCGAAAATTACATATTGTGAATTGAAATGTATCAAAAGTGACAGCAAAGAAAATTTGACAGTAAACAAAAATTTCTATTTCAAATAAATGCTGCTCTTTTGAACTTTCTATTCATCAAGGAAGCCTAAAAAATGTGTCACAGTTTCCTTAAAATAATTAAGCAGCACATCTGTTTTCATAGATAATAATAGGAAATGTATTTTTTAGCAGCAAATCAGCATATTAGAATGATTTCTGAAGGATCCTGTGACACTGAAGACTGCATTAATGGCTGCTGAAAATTCAGCTTTTGACATCACAGGAATAAATGTCATTTTATAATATATTTCAATAGAAAAGAGACATTTTAAATTGTAAAAATACTTGACAATATTATTGTTTTACTGCATTTTTGATGAAATAAATGCAATCTAGGTGAGAAAAATATTTTCCAACTTATGAAAGGTAGTATACATTTATGGTATTGTATGGAATTTCGAACAGCACAAAGGCCCGCTCAAACCAAGAACGATAACTATAAAGATAACTATAAGATAGTGAATGATATAATCTGTTTATTCTAAGTGCACACTCGTCTGCCGCTTTAAATTCTCGAGCTCATTACAGCAGGATTGATTCTGCTTGGGTGTCAATGTTTTTATCGTTCATTAGCTGGAAAAAAATAGTTTTAAAAGTGATTCCAACTATATTGTTTCTCTGCACCTTTATCGTTATAGTTGTGGTGTGGACTCTGCTATTCTTCAATACTGAAAATGAATTTTAGAACTATATCGTTATCATTCTTGCTCTGAATGGGCCTTAAGGGTGAGTACATTTTCATTTTTGGCTGAACTATACCCTAGACGCCTCTGCATTTCACACAACACAAAAACAATACTGAAAACGCAATCACAACCCCTTACCATTCAAAAAATCTCTAATCTTCTGAATGAAGTCTTTAAGCATCTTGTTGGAGCTCTCAAAGAGTTCTTTCTTGCCCTGGGCTTTATCAAGAGTGTCCTTCGCTTGAGTCTTCACAGTCTGGGTGAGTGTAGCAATGTCTCGGAGCTGAGAGTTAAGCAGAGATTATTCAGGCTCTTTCAAAAGCTCACATGCACTGCACATGCTCAAACAGACACCCGTTTACCTTTTTAGCAATGGTTTGTAGCTCCTCACTGGTAGTGGTCAGGTTCTTATGAAGATCATCAGCATTGTCCAGGGCCTTCAATGAGGCACCAACAGTTCCTTTACATCCTTTCCCTCCACACTTCAGCATACCATCGCTATCACGGCAGCCAGCTCCTCCACAGGGGCTATCTGGACAGCTACTATTAGCACTAGCATTGCCATGGCCACCACATACCTTAAAGCATAAGAAAAACAAGAATGCGTCACTGATAAAGATTCATGACACTCCCTTCCAGGTCTCAAGCCAAAGATTTGCCCAAAGTCTCTACCCTGTTGTTGAGGTGCTGGAGTTTTCTGTCGATCTCATGAGTTTTTTCCTCCAGTTCAGACAAAGATTTATTATTGGCGGTGACTGTACGCATGAAGCTGTCCTTTCTTTCTTTCAACAGAGCTTCGGTACGGTTACGTGTGTCTTCAGACTGTTCCACAGGACTCTGGGGTCCGTATACGGAGGCATTACAGCGCTTCTCTGAATTCAATGAAATCTGGTAGTACTTGCGAACGTTTTCAAACTGCTCTGTAAAACAAAAACGACAAAAGACATTAACAGCTTAAATGTTTTTAACAAAAATGTGGTGAATGTGAATGAACTCAGGGAACCATGGTTACATAAGTAACCTGAGACGTTTTCCTGCTGATTTTTTCTGGGGAAAAAGCTAAGGAATGGGTTTACAGTACACACAACAAAAAATACTTTTATTTTTATTGATTAGATGGTGAAAAGTAGATTTTACATATGAAAATGGAATGCAAGTTTGTTTGCTAAATAATACTCAAATAGTTATTTGGCTATTAGTTCATAATTTACCAAATATCTTTTAGAAAGATTTATCTTTTTTTCAGCTGATGAACGATATAATAATAGCCAATTAGAATTCACCTGACTTCAAAAAGCTAAAGTATTTAAAGCGGCAGATGACAAACTGGCAGCGCGAGCTTATGATAAGCAGAACATTATCATCTGTTGATGTTTTCAATATAGTTATCGTTGATGGTGTGAACTGGCCTTAAAGGAAAGTCATTTTAGACAAGGAATTTTGATTAAAAGATCACAAACTAATCAAGTATTTGAGCATTTTTTTATTTGGTTAATTTTGATATTAATTTTGGATGTTGAATTTAATAAATGTTGTTACACCCCTGGGATGTATATATTTATTTTTGAGTGTGTTTTTCCCACCCCTTTGGGTATGGTTATGTTTCCCTGTGTATGTGCTTTCTTCTCCCTCTCTCTCTCTCTATGTCTCCCTCTCTCTCTCTCTCTCTCTCTCTCTGCTTGCTTGGCAGTAGCAAATTGCCCATAGGTGGTGCTCGTCACAGAATGTGCTGCAGAGAGGCAAACCACACAAAAGAGCAGAAGAAACACTGAGTACGTTTACATGGACAATGTATATGGCATCATAACGAAGACGAACTATATGTTTATACATGAAATTCCAGAAGGGATGTCGGATGGCAAAGCGTGGTGACGTAATGACGTGTGCCATTAATCGAACTAATCGAATTAATATGTACCATAACATGTAAAACGGGAACATGAAAGGAATATTTTAAAATCAACTCATGTAAACACCTTAATCATAATATTGTCTTATTTAGAATAAGGTAAATAATTAGATTACTGATGTCCATGTAAACGTAGTCCGTGTGGAGTGAGGTTCACTTCTCCCCTGCTCCAGACTTGTGTTGGGTGTTGTTTATTAAGTCTGTTGAGTGTGGCGCAAACTTTGAACTTTTCTTCATGGAATAACTTTTGATTGTTATAGTGTATTCCAGTTGTCCAGCAGTGTTGTGCTGATACTATACAGGTAGTGTGACTACTTTAACTTAGTTTCTTTGTTAAGGTATTAAAAAGGTATTGTAGTTTTTGTTTGTTTGTTTGCTTTATGATTAAATTGGAAGCTGTAGGGAGAGGGTGCCATTTTATTTTGTACTCACTGTTTATCCCTGTTTCTGGTTAGGGAGGGAGTTGAGGAAAGCTTTTGTTGTTGATTTCTTTTCTTTTACCTGGATAGATTTAGTACTCCTCCTGCAAATTAGCTGCTGTTTTGTTTGTTGTTTTGGCCAGGCCTTCTCCTGAAGACATTTATTGCTTCCACGTTTCTTGCTGATTTAAATAAATTGTCTAAGTTTACCTAAACCAAGTGGTTGTCTTGCATTTCTGGGGCAGAGGACTGGAGTGATTCTTCCACGTTTTATTTTTCGTTCATTACTTTTTTTTATAAGCTTAAGTTAACCTGTTACTCCCACTCCCAACCCTAGACTGGGAAAGTGGAAGGTAACAATGTCATATCTTATATTTTTTTAACTAAAAAAAAATACTACTTTACCTGCCAATTCAGCAGTATGGTAGTTCTCCAGCTCTCTGTGCAGTTGTTGAAGCTTATTGTTCAAGTCTTTCAGTTCTTTCTCCAGTGCTGTTAGGTTTCGTTTCAGAGCATTGTCAAGGTTTGCCGTCACATTCAGCTCCCAACTCACGCTCATCAGACGCCCATCTGTCAAAGCTATCTCCGCTCTGAAAATGTCCATTTAAATGGAAAAAAAAATTACAATTATCTTCATGTAACATGAAACCAAAGTCCAAAATTATACTCGCAAAGTGCCAATGCAACTAACAATTTATGTTCGGTGCATAATAAAATAGTGTTTGCAAAATAATACATAGTTTAAATTGAACTGCAAGATTGATAATGCAACCTTTGTTAATGCAAGTGACAAATGATTTTTAGGCCCTGTCTACAAGCTCTACTAAAGTAAAAATAAATTTACAGTGCCGCCCACTGTGTGCAAGCTTTACCTCAAGTCATCAATGGTCTGGCTTATTAGGTTATAGATTCCCTCTCGGTCTCCATTTCGAATCAGGTCTTGAATCTGTGCGAGCTTCTTCTCCAGTTCACGTATGCGGCTATCGTTGACTCCGGGAACCTCACCCTTTTCCAGGATCATGGCAATGACATCCTTGATGTGGGTCAGATCTCGGCCGATCTGGCACACAGCATCATCCCATAGCTGGAAGCAGGGATGACAGGGAACGCACTTGGGGAAGTTTCCGGTAAAGCCGCGGGCGCACTCATCACAGCGACGTCCTGAAGCCTCCTCCTTACACACACACGCTCCTGTTACACGGTCACACTGAGCTATCTCGGACCCCAGAGGGTGGCAGTTACACTCTGATCAGAGGGAGATAAAGGAATAATGAGATGACACAGAGAAGAAACAGGAGTAAGTGTACTGTATGTGCACTACTCACCTTCACACTGCACTCTGGGATCACCCCAGTGAAACGCCTCACATTCACTGCACTGTCGCCCTCCAAAACCTGGCTGACAATGACACTGGCCACTGAACTACAAGTAAGTACAGAGGCAGAAGAAGAAAATTATTAAGCCAGAAAAACTTTCAAATCCATGTCCCTCTTCAAACATAAATAAATAAATAAATGAGATTAATTAATTATAAATAAAAAATAAATGTAATCTGAAGCATCTTTGATCGTAATGTAAGTCTAAAATGTCTGATACAACTGTTTAAGGTAATAAATATTTAGGTATCCTAGTTTGTCTTTTTAATTTTAAATTTTTTAAATTTAGCAAGAAACAATATCCTTCAAAAGTTTGGTGTCATAATATTTTGAAAGAAGTATCTTATGCTCATCAATGATGCATTTATTTGATTGAAAACAGTAAAAATAATAAATATTATTACAATTTAAAATAACAATTTTATATTTTAATACATTTAAAAAGTAATTTATTCCTGTGATGTCAAAGCTGAATTTTCTGCATCCATTACTATAGTTTTCATTGTGACAGGATCCTTCAGAAATAATTCTAATATGCTGATTTGGTGCTCAAGAAACTTTTTCTATTATTATCTATAATGAAGACTGCTTAATATTCTTTTGGAAACTGTGACCATATTTCCAGATTGTGAATCTGTTCCAGATCTGAAGAACAGAAAGTTCAAAAGAACAGCATTTATTTGAAATAGAAATCTTTTGAAACATAATACATCCTTGCTGAATAAAAATTTTTATATTTAAAAAATCTTTCTGACCCTTTTGAACTTTTGTAGCATATATATTGGCAAAAAAAGTAAAGTACATATACTTTTATCATTGTTTATTTTTGCTATGCCTCCTTGTTTTGTCCTTTATTGCATTGTTTTTATCATCTTGTACTTTATTGTATATTCTTTATATTTATTGTCTCTGTAATTTATCGTCTGTTCCCCTTCTGCCCTGTCGTTCTCGTGAGGAGATAACAAAAGAAACATATCATTATTTATATAAATAAGCTTAGTAGCATTAAATGTTTTTGCATGTTTATGCATGACAATAAACAGTTGCCATGTACATTTCATCACATTTGGGGGTTTGACTACCCCTGTTGTAATGTATAGTCACGTCTGCTCATGTCACTTTACCTCAACCTATGTATTTTTTATTATAGAAAGTTTTATGTTGAGGTTTCAATCTTGAGAGACTAACCCTGATAAAATACAGATGTAATGATGAAGAAAGATACTGAATGCCACAGGACATACCATGTTGCAGTGGGTGCTGAGGGAATTTGGTTGGGCACATTCGCAGAGTTCACATCCAAAGACTGAGCCGAAGTTCCAGTGGTTGGGGGTGCACTGGTCACAGTTGTGGCCAATGATGTTTGGCTTGCAGGGGCATTGGCCAGTCCGTTTATCACAGTGACACACTCCATCAGTACAGTAGTCATCTACAGTGCCTGCAGTTACACAAGTACAGCCTGCAGGACGAGACAGAGTGCAGAATTACACATAAATGCATAAATACTTCCAATTCATTGTAAATGCAATTATGTTTTGAAGCTTTAGAGTCACTGTACTTACGCCTACAGTCCTGAGCAAGTGCATTTCCATAATAACCTGGTTTACACTCAGAACAAGAGTGGCCGTCTGTGTTATACAGGCACCTGAGGCATTGGCCGGTTTGTGGGTCACATGACTCTGGGTCTTGGGGGTCAATGTTCCCGTTGCATTGGCACGGCCAGCACGTCCCGCCAGGCTGCTGAGGATCCCCATAGTACCCAGGGGCGCAGCGATCACAGCGAGGACCTGAGAGAAGACACTGTCAGCAAACCTACTTAATGAGAATTATAGACTATTGATTTTGAGACACTATTTTACCTGCATATCCTTCACCACACTGGCAGAGGATCTGGTTGGAGGCATAGTCTGTGTGACAGGAAGCTCCATTGGAGTGTCCGCTGTCAGGGTGCCCTGGACATGGACAGGGGTGACAGTGCTCGCCAGAACCCAATATTGGGTTACCATAGAAACCGTTTACACACCTAAAGTAAGAAAGGACAGAATAATAGATACACATCTTTAGAGAATAATATCTTATTCATTTTATTTCTAATTAATTACTTTAAGTCTTGTCTCACTACACTTATTACAGGGCAGCCTATGGATACATGCATATTAGCATAATACCACATATTAATTATTATTAATTAAACATAATATTTTATGCAGTATTTTGTTAATTTTTTGTATTTAAAAGATTATATTTTTACTGTTTTACTTTTATTTTATTTTATTTTTTACTCTTTTTTTGAAAGTCTCTTACAGTATATATGTTCACCAAGGCTGCAATTATTTCAAAAGAAAAACACAGTAAAACAGTAATATTGTGAAATATTGATTTTAAATAATTGTTTAAAATAACTATTATCTATTTGAATGTCTTTTAAAATATAATTTATTTCTATGGCAAAGCTGAAATTTCTACATCCATTACTCCAGTCTTCAGTGTCACATGATCCTTCAGAAATCATTATAATATACTGATTTGCTGCTCAAGAAACATTTCTAATGTGGAAACCATGATGCATTTTTTGTCATGGTTAAATTATAAAAAACATTTATCTGAAGTCTTTACTGTAATTTTTGGTCAAGTTAATGCATCCTTGTAGAATAAAATCAACAAATCTTACACTACCATTCAAACATTTGAAGTCAGTATCTAATATAGAATTTAAGTGGGAGAACTTGCACAATTGGTGGCTGACTAAATACTTTTTTTCCCCACTGTATATTTATTAATGAATTTACTTTAATAATTTGTCATATTTGATGTACAGATTGTGACAGCTTCACCCTCCTTTGCATGGCATGCATCACTTTGTGACTTTAATCAGTGACTCAAATGTAATTGGTCAACATTGATTTAGTCAGTGTATTGACCTCATTAAGCAGTCTCTCACCTCTCACACAACTGTCCAGCTGTGTAGTCTCGGCACTCATAGCAGGCACCTGTTTCAGGGTCACAGCTCTCCGCATGGCCGTTACACTGGCACTGTCTACAGTTTGGAAATCCCCACTGACCAGGCTGGCATTCAGAGCACTGGCGGCCAGTCGCCCCATGCTGGCACGGACACTGGCCCGTCACGGGGTCACACTGATGCCCTACAGAGCCCTGAGAGTGGCAGTCACATACTGTTGCAGGCAGAGAAAAGGGAGTGAGGAACAATGAGAAATGTGTCAAATTTAATTAAAATCTTAAACTAACATTTGTGAAAAAATAAACAGTTACGATATGAAAAAACAATGACGGCCCTATTCATTTAAATATCAGTTAAAATGCTTATTCTCCTCTGACTCTTACCAGTGCAGCCATATGGCCCAAATCCGTACGTCCCCGGTGCACACTGATCACATTTACGGCCAATAACATTGGGTTTACAGTGGCATTGACCTCCGACTTTGTCACACTCGGTACTCAGTGAACCCTGAGGGTTACATTGACATGCTGCAGAAATAAAAAGTTCAAACTATTATCAAGCCATTCGTAAGAATCTAAATAACAGCATGAGATTGATCTGAATAAAAAATTAAATGATGTGTTTTGATGTGATGTGACTGTTGTTCTGACAGGACATTGTGGAGGGATCTTCAGCTTTGACCTCATCACTGTGTGACTCACCCAGGGCACCGTTATACATGATCGCAGAGATGCTGCAGATGAGTGTAGTGCACAGCTCGGCCAGCGCAGGCATTGGCAAGGTCATGAAGGAATCCAAACACATGTACAACTCCATCTCCTGGCGTCGACTCTCATCTGGGGCGTCATCACCCCGGAAACCTGGGAGCTCATCATACCTGGGTATAAGTACAAGCTGTGGGGAGAGAGAGAAAGAGTAAGCATTTGTCATTATTAGATCAACAGAAGTCTCAACAATTATGTAATTGTACCAGCAGGGGGCAGTGCTTGTTTTAACTGTGGTTAGGAAATTGCAACACATGCTTTCCTCGTTTTAACAAGGGATAGTTCACCCAAAAATGAAAATTCTGTCATTAATTACTAATTATTTAGTTATGGGCAACCATAGGCGTAATTTGCGGGTGGGACGGGTGGGACATGTCCCCACCACTTTTTGCCAGGGTCGATATTGTCCCTACCACTTTTTGAAAGTAATTGAAAAATATATTGCGGAAGGTATGTAGGCTATGTATTAAAGGGAAAACAAGATCAACAAATCATTCTTCATAATCTAATTAGGGTGATAAAAAAACAAAAACATTTGAGTCCTTACGCATGCATAACTCGTGCAGTGCAATAACGACGTGATTTGCAGCTGTCGCACTTTTCGTAATGTCATTAGGCTATAGAATTTTATTTAAAAAATTGAGAGCTTCCTTGTGCCAAGTAGGCCTGCCCTCTACTAAAGATTTTTCTAGTCAACTAGTCGCACGTTATATTAAATTGATTAATATAATAATATATTAACCATACTTCAATATAGGCTATAGGCAGATGTATTAGACTAGAGCCTATTTCGCACTCAAGCTCGTGCATAAAGCAATTGGCAAAGTGATTACGAACGTGTCGGGGGGGAAATAAGACATTTTAATTATTTAGTAATAAACTAGTGCTTTCTGAGTCATTTCTTTGTCAGTTCTTTGCCGAATGCCGACACTGACACACCATCTCCACATGGACGTGCCTTTAATAGAAATGCACCTTTTCATACGTACTACAAAATTAAAGAATATTACAAAATCGAGTGGGCGAGTTTTCCTTATATTTATTTTATTATTCATATAAAAATTATAATAACCCGTTTTGGTTATATTTACTATTAATTGCAGAAGGTGCGCTCAGCAAAAATTACGGGAATATTGATGGTTTTCACGCTTAAGTAAAGTAAAAGACCGCGTATTAAACCAGAGAAGGTGAACATATTGGTGATTTTTGTGTGAAAAAAAAAAACCTTCCAAGCACTGTCACCGGCAGCAAGTTTAGTTTTACTTTTCTTTTTGTTTTGTTTTCCTTTTGAAAAGCTTATTTTTGCTGTTTACCTCACATTATGCTATGGAGGCTCTCTTTTTTTTTGATTCCTCAGTGTTTGCTAAACATTCTGTAATTTATTAGTCATTATATAGCCTAATACAGCGTGTAGGCCTATGCCATGCCTCATCTTATTAGTTTTTGTTAACGTTTTGTAAGCTAGTTTGTCATTGAATCTTACTGTTTTATTGTTGTTGTGCATTTTAATTAAAAATAATGAATCCATCTTTTTTTTTTGTCTTAAAAGGTGAAAGAAGGTGTATAGATGTAAGCAAAACAGACAATTATATTTTATTGTAAAACCTGACAAGATCGTGAAATCGAAAGTGAAAGCATGGGAAGCCAGGCTTATAACATGGCAAAAGAGAAACTCCCATTCACAAAATTCAAATCACAAATAATACTACTGGTGAAAAAGAACGGGTTGAATGTTAACTACTTTCGTTTCCATTTAACTATAAACTACAATAAAAGTTCATCAGCATGCATTGATTAATAGCATGTTGTAGCACAAAAAAACAAACAAACAAAAAAAACCTGCTCATGCAACCAACTGAGAAAGTTAATAGGAAAAGAGTGACCAGTGAATTGCCCAGCTCCCTCTGTCAGTGATCTAGCACCCCCTCAGCACCTGCGTTCAAAATTCTCTGGAGCCGCCCCTGATACATCGATGTATTTTTGAAAAGCCAAAATTAAGTTTGTCCAACTCTAAACCCAGTCCCCAAGTAAATTAGGTTACTAAATAAAAAACTAGCAAAACGAGTTGTGCGGTGTCCCCACCACTTTTCAAAGCAAAGTTACGCCACTGTGGGCAACGTTAAAATGTTACAGTTGAACCACTGATGGACTGTTTTGACGCTAGGAGAATACTTTTTGTGTGCAAAAAAAAAACATTGCAGAAATTGTTGAATAAAGTAGTTATTTTTGTTTTCTTTCCACACAAAATTCCCATAGCTTCAAAACATTACAATTGAACCACTGATGTCACATGGACTATTTTAATGATGTCCTTACTATCTTTCTAGGCCTTGAACATGGTAGGACCCTTGCTGTCTAGTATGCAGGGTCAGAAAGCTCTCGGATTTCATCAAAAATATCTTTATTTGTGTTTGTTAGATGAATGAAGGGTTTGGAACAGCATGAGGGTGAGTAATCAATGACAATTTTCTTTGTTGGGTGAACTATCCCTTTAAGCTTTTAATAATTTGTAAAAATGACTGATAATGGTAAATGAGAGAGGATCCTTACTGAGTCTATCAGGGTGAAGGCAGTGAGATGTCGGTGAGACACGGCATGACGCTGGAAACGGATGGACACCACATACTGGTTGTTTGGCTCAAAACAAAAGGGCCTTGGCATTTCAACATACCTGTCAAGTGTTACAAATCATTATTAACAATATTCATTAACAGTCTAATCATGCATATTTCTTTCCCTTTACTCTACAAATTTTAGGACTTAAAAAATATAAAACAAAGAAATGTTATGGCATAACAAAACACAGTGACCTATTTCAGAAGATCATAATCATATAAAACTTTTCCAATTGAAATAAAAACACATTTTGAAGATGTACACACTTCCATTCAGAAATTTGTTTTAATGCTTATCCAAGACTGATTTACTTGATCGAAAAAGAAAGAAAGAAAGAAAGTCTCTTACATATGCTCACCAAGGCTGCAATTATTTAATAAGAAAAATACAGCAAAAACAGTAATATTGTAAAATATTTTTGTGATTTAAAATAACTATTATCTATTTGAATGTAATTTGAATATGTTTTAAAATGTAATTTATTTCTGTGATGGCAAAGCTGAATTTTCAGCATAATTACTTCAGTCTTCATTGTCACATGATCCTCCAGATCACATTCTAATAACTCTACCATTCTAATAAAAACCTTAATGTTTTTTGGGGGAAAAAAATAATAAAATAATAATAAAATAAATGAATATCTTACTGACCCCAAACTTTTGAATGGTAGTGTATATCACAAAAATAGGAAAGTACCATGTGAGATATGATTAGTATATTTATTCACAAACTACCAGTATATTTCACCAGCTTTAATTGGGTGGAGCACATAATACAGCTGCTTCCTCTCCCTATGTTAACAACATTCATTGACTCAAATCCCTTTCCAGCACCAGACAGCCAACCTTATTTAGTTTCCCTCAGTTAGACAGCAGCTCCACCAGCCTGACAATGTCTGTGAAGTCTTATCTCCTGGCTGGGTTTTATTTTCCCATCGAAAGACTTAGACCGGTAATATATCCAGACTGAACTTCCTGAACTCACCTGACTCCCTGTCTCCTTTCATTTTCTCAGATTGCAATGGCACCCAAAAACTCACCCCTTGCAGGTAAATGATCAAAACAACTGCCGTGGAACTCTGTTTCCCATGAACTGTGGGCTAAACAAGCTTTAAAATAGTACTTTGTACATAATACGCAATAATACATAAGTCTACACTACACTAACTATGAATGGAGTGCTTAAAAAGAAATATCAATGCGTAATTGCATCCCAAAACAAAGCATTCCTGATATGTCAGGTAAACACAGACACACACAGACATAAACACAATGATATTACCTCCTGTGGTGGGACATTGTGACTGTGTATATCTGCTCTGTGGGCAGCATGTTTCCACAGCGGAGACTTGTGGGTAAATCCAGGGACGTGATGCTCACTAGAGCCTCCCAGTCCTCTGTGGACTGTATACAAACAAAAAAGAACAGACAAAATTATTAATAATATCATTAACTTTAAATCAAAGATGAGATTTTGGGATATTTTATTAAGTAAATACACTACAATTTGTTTTTAGAAATTTAGGGAAAAAAACCTTGTATGTTTGTCCAGTACAAATATTTCTTTAATCAAAATACATTTACCTGAAAAAAAAAAATAAAATGTATCAACATTAAGTGAGTTTATGCTTAAAACAAGAAAAAAAAAATCTGTCAATGAGGTAAGAAAAAACAGTTTAATCTTTGAATTATTTATCTGCCCTCACTGCCAGATATGTTTTTCTTGTTTTAAGCTTAAACTCACTTAATTTTGATAAATTTTTCAGAAAAACAAAACTTTATATGATGTAATTTTCCTTCTTTATTGTATTAACTGTATAGATTTAAGAATGTTTATATTGGAAAATGAGACAAAAATACTAAGTAAATACTAAAATACTAAGTAAAAGATACTAAGGAAGAAAATAATTTTTCACAGTGTTTAAGGACATTTACACCAGTTTAAACTTATTTGTGTTTTGAAACGTGGTAGCTGGTTTCTGGTCTAAGCTGGTTCCAGATGGTGATTACTTACTTAGTATGACTAGCTGGTTGCTGTTTGTAGGCTGGTCTAAGATGACCTACCAGCTAGTAATCAGCTACCATGTTTCGAAACAATCTCTCAAGTGTTTCAGACCACACACCTCTGGCTCATATCTGATCATAATGTCATATTCCATAGCGTAAGGGATGTTGCTGATTGTGAACTCGAGGCCAGCGCCGTCTTTAACCCGAGCGAAGCCCGGCCCGGTCCATGTGACCATCTGACCCGGTTGTCTCTCTCTGTGCACAGTGCTTACACTGGGCTGAAAACAGATTCACATATTCATATTAAACTAGATACAGCAGTGTAGCGTAGTTGGCTGATGAAGGCGGAGGTGGAGTTATCTGCAACTTACAGTTTGCTGCAACTGTCGGATGCGTCTCAGTGCTGCCCTCTGCTGTTGGGCAATGTGCCTGCGATGATGACGACGGTTTCTTCTCAGCTGATTGTTGAGATGCTGCACACAGTCAGTCTCAGCCTGAGGCCTTGGGTTGCCCTAAAACACAGACACACAAACTATATAATATTCATGAGATTACATTTATATATACTGTATAGCATAAATTGCAGAGTATGGCTATGTCCAGAATGGCATATCTCCATACTCTCAAATTAATATTCTAGTATGCAGTGTGTATACTATGTATACAACTGCTCCATTATGAATTATATATACTCTGCACACAGTAAGCACAATTTCAATGTAATGCAGTCTTGGTGAGGATAAGAGTCTTTTTTCAACACCATTAAAAACATTCTTACCAACCCCAAACATTTGAACACAACATGACACCCATTCTAAAAAAAAAGTTGAGTGAGGTGACCGGCAGGGAAAGTGTGAACTGGAATGATGATGGTGCAGACTGTGTGAACCAGACAGTGCTGTTGTGTGTTTATATGTGTGGTGGGCATTAATAACTCTCTCTGACAGGCTGGCATCTCTTCTGCTCTCTGCTCTTATTCTGGGTCACTTCAGCTGTGGAGTATTCTGCAGTTCGTCTGTGTGTTTGTTTGTGTATGCCACAGTGTGCCTGCACAACCAGCACTGCCTGAGGGGGGTACAGTGAACTATCCTGGAAAAGCCTCATTAAATTATAATGAAAAAACTGCCATTGTGAAAAGAAAAATGTATTTAAAATATTTATATATTTTTAAAAGATTCATTTTCTTTAACCACTGAATTCTTAACCAAAGTTATCACCAAATCTGATTGTTTTGTCACACAGAGCAGTGGAAGTGAAGGTACCTGAGGGTTAAACTCACATGAATGTAAACTCACAAAGTAGACATATTTACATTTTACACATTACATCAGCGTTTATAGACCAGCTGAACCATAAAATTGGGGAATTCTTTCACAGATATGCACATATTAATCTCTCAATCTATGTGCCTGATCCTGTTTCCATGACCCATGATACCAGCATCACCCCCAAGAGCAGAACAGACACCTATTCATAACAACAGGAAGATTTTTATAGCAGTACCCTGATAATATGACATGAACTCTGCGTAGTTTAGGCTGCCAAAAGGAAAAATAATACATAGTTAAAATGGATGGTGGATTTTAGAAATGTGATCTCCGTGCAATTGAGCATTACTCACTGGAAGAGTAGGATCATCAGGGGAGCGACCTATAGCTTCCTCTGCTTCATACTTATTATAATCCAGAGAAGCACAGAAAAATGCAGGCTGCGCTTCAGAGCACTGCCGACCAATCAGATGAGGCCGACAGTCACACTGACCATTGTCCATCCTGCATCTGAAGATGAAAGAGAACAGAGTTTAGAGAAAATTGTCATAGATATCTTCAAAATGCTTCAAATCAAGAGTTTAATGATTTGTTTTCATAATGAAATCAGTTCATATTCTGTGGAAGCCCTCAACTTTTTCCTCTGTTGTTTTTTTTAAATATTTTTACTAACATATTTATTGTTAAAATTGTATTTATTAGACATTATTTTTATTTTTTAAAAGGAAAAAATATTTATAGGGGGAAATATTTTCATTATTTTCACCTTGCAGTTGGGCACTTCCATTCAGTTCAGTCAATTCTCTAAACAAATTAAAGAGTTCCTGACTTCAATACCCATCCCAGTCAAATCCCAAAAGAATGCAGGACTTTAATCTTGGCATATCAAAACTACACCCAGATACCAGACACTTCCTTATTGCTAATCAAGGGTAAATACACATTTAAATGCAATAACTGACATCAGTAACTCACCTGTTGCTGGTTGCTCCACCAAAGTCACAATCGCAGGGTCTGCAACCAGCCAGATCATTACTGAGTCCCCAGTATTCAGGCTGTACACAAACACATTCATACAGGCATTTTCTGAATTTTCAATATTAAAACTGCAAACATTTTTGTGATGGTTATTGTTTAAGGAGAGAGTGAAGTCGTACCAGGCACTGATCGCAGTAGCGGCTGGTTACGTATCTCTTACAGGAGCAGTCACCACTGATTTGATCACAAGGAGCCCCAATCATAGTGATGCCACGGGGGTCACAGTTACATGCTGCCAATGACATACACATCAGCACAATAAATGTCACATACAGAGGCCCCTGGGTGAGCATTGAATTTTATAGAGCCCCAAACGTTTTAATTGTTTAAAATTTGGACAGTTTCAAATGTTAGTGGAACACGTTCATGATGAACTTGAGAAGAGCTGACTTTACATCCACTAAACACACACAATCTCTTACGCTGGCATCCTAGTGGGATGTCAGGACTGAGTCCATAGTGTCCCTCTTTGCAGTAGTCGCAGCGCTGACCCTTGACGTTCTGCTTACAGCGACACTGACCGCCAATCATACCCAGATCCAGATCAGTATTACTGTCACAAAGTCCTCCCTCCACAGATCCCACCGGGTCACAGTCACAAGCTGTACACACACACACAGAAAAAAACATGAACAATAGGCAGGAGAAAACCACGCACAAAAAAGAGACTACATTGGAAATGAACAACTTACGGATACATGCTGCCGGGTCTCTGATGTCTCGAGTTGGATCCTGATAGTAAAAATATTTACAGGTTTCACAGTTGCGGCCCATGGTGTTGTGGAGACAGTTGTCACACACACCTCCACTGATGTTCCCCGTAGCCAGATACACCGCCATGTCAAAATGACACTGGTTGGAGTGACCATTACAGTTGCATTCTGAGAAAAATTACAAGTGAAGACTTGTTTGCCATTTGTATTTGTATTGAACTTCTTCATGCGTGTGTACAGTATCTTACCCCTGCATGTATGTGCGTTATCAGTCTCGGCGGGCCTCCAGGGTGCATCATGGTAGAAATCTCTACAGCGCTCACAGTTTAATCCCACAGTGTTGTGCTTACACACACAACGTCCATGAATCTGTCCGATCAAAAAGATGGGATGTATTAAATAGTGTGCTCCATTCACAATCAAACAATAATCAAGCTGTTATTTGAAATCAGTTTGACCGATACCTACCATGCCCAGATCCCTGGAGGTCACTCCGGGTACTGGTGCGCACTCTGACGCGTGACCATAGCAGAAGCAGCTGCCGCGCACAACCAGCTCATACAGCGCATAGTAATATTTCTGCAGCACGTCCGGACGCCGGTCAAGAAGGTTATCACCCAGAGTGCGCAGTTTAGTGAAGTTTATCCGGAGATTAGTGATCCGCAACAAATCTGAGGGAAGATTGTTAACAAACTGTGTGATTTGCAGCTGCATTATATGCAGTGCTGTAGACACAAAATGAACACTCACTACAGTAAATGAGAGTAAAATTGGCTTTAGCAAGTAAATAACTCACATGTTGGCCATTAAAAGAAAAGTAAACCCAAAAATTTAAGTTTTCTAAAACTTTACTTACCATCAGGCTATCCAAGATGTAGATTAGTTTGTTCCTTCATTGGAAAAAATCTGGAGAAATTTGCTCGCTGCAGTGAATGGGTGCCGTCAGAATGAGAGACCAAACGGCTGATAAAAACATCACAATAATCCACAAGTAATCCACGTGACTTCAGTCCATCAATTAATGTCTTGTGAAGTGAAAAGCTGTGTTTGTAAGAAACAAATCTATCATTAAAAAGTTAACTTCAAACAAGTCTTCTATCTATAATATGAGAAATATGGACAGATCAAGCACTGTTTACACGAAAACCATCCAGAACTGTTCTAAACAAATATGTCGGTGAAGTTTGATGTCAGAGTACAATAGGGGAAGGACTTTTTCACAGGAGGAAGCATTATCATGGATTATTTGATCATATTTTAGCTAGAAGTGTCGGTTTAATGTTAAAACACCATAACAATGGATTTTTCATACGAACACACAGCTTTTCACTTCACAAGACATTAATTGATGGACTGGATTCTTGTTGATTATTGTGATGTTTTTTATCAGCGGTTTGGACTCACATTCTGACGGATCACTGTATTCACTCCATTGGTGAGCAAGTGATGTAATGCTAAATTGCTCCAAATCTGTTCTGATGAAGAAATAAACTCATCCACATCTTGGGTGGCCTGAGGGTGAGTAGTAATCACATTTAGATAAAAAATATTACACAACAGTTACATGGTAAAAGATTTGTTACATTTCACTAACCCTGAATGTCAAGACTGTATGGGTCTTTGACATGGATCGCAGGATCAAGCACTTTGTAGATGACCTAAAAATAATATTAATACAATCATATAGTGGGACTGTGGGTGAATGCTACATTCAAAAGTAACAATAAAAAACAGATTAAAACATATCCTTATTAAAATAGCCTCAGCACACACTCACCTCTCCTTCAGTGGACGGCTCAATGTCAGAGTAGCGCTCCTCACAGATGACCTCATCGATAAACTGCAACGAGTGGGCAGGAATCCAGGGGAAAGTCTTGGTGCAGTTGTAGGCAAAGTAGCGATATGGCCTCCATGTACGGCCAAAATCAGAAGAACGCTCAATTATCATAGCAGCAGGCCTAAAAGTCTGTGGAGATGCAAACAGAAGGTTAAAGTCTTTAGCAGTGAGGAAGGTGGTTCACTTTTACTGACATATATACTTATCTATTATTGAAATATATTGTTGTGCTTATGGATATCCATTTATACTGTATACATACTTTAAACTTCATGATGAAATGAGTAAAATGGAACTCGGCCTCAAGATTCAGTCTAATACTGACATTCTCCTCTCCTGCACACAAACAGACAAAAGAAAACTGAAGGTCATTATCTACAACACTGATTCTAGTGGTACACAGAGGAATCACTGAATTAAATATAAATTAATGTTAAACACTTTTTAAAAGTTTGCAAGTTGGCTAAATGATGCCTGTTTTAATTTTTTGATCAAGTACTGTACATTTTTTACTTTACATTTAAAGTCCCCCTGTAGTCAAAAATGTTGTCTCTTAAAACTCATCTTTGGTCATCAAAATGACATATTTAAATGTTTTTTATTGTGAAAATCATTTTCTCATGCCTTAAAATAGCTTGAATGTAACTCTACACCCTTGCCATTTACTATACGCGGATCTATGAATACGCAAATTAGCCCCGCCTCCACTCCACGGATAATGACTGATAGAACTATGTTTTTACTTGCGGACAACTACAGTGGATACTGTAACATTTGTTACAGTTGCTTTGTTGACGATGTTGTGTCCTCAAAATGCCTTGAAAACTGGAATGCAGCCAATTTTGTGATTCCAATTCGCGCCCGCAAGCATATGCGAGTGTTGCCACCAATGCGGGAGAGGTGGGACTGACTCCGGGCAACTTTTACACTGTTATAAGTTAGCGGTTCTAAACACAAATAAATAAGCGCTAACAGCACATGCCATCGTGAAAATAGTGAAAAATATCAACAGCTAGCGAAACATCTATAGAAAAATATACCGGATTAACCTGGCTGCCTTCTCAGCCCCTGCTTTACAGCACAGTTAATGATATGCTAATGAAAGGATCCCTTGACATGATTGGTTATTGATTTTTGTGACGTAGCAAAAAAGGTGTACCATTACTCAGCAATGGTGTTGATTAATGGATTAGCACATGCTTTGTCTAAAAGCATATTAAAAACACCACATAGACAAAAAAAAAATATAATGATTTTCATTAGAGGGGAACTTTAAGCACAGTACAGTTTTTTTTTTTTTTTTTTTTTTTTTTTTTTTTAAGAAAAGGGGGGTTTTTTTTTTTTTTTTTTTTTTTTACTTTTTAAGTAAAGTGTGGTTTTTATTTAATTTTTAGGTACAGTACATTTTAATTTAATAGTTTACGTTTTTTATTTACCTGTATGTAAGCACAGTGCAGTGTTAATGTTCAAACTATATTTACAATGTTTAAAGTGGCCGACAATAATAAATATTCTTATAAGGAATAAAACTGCCTCGTTTTTGAACTGTGCATAGCTGTAGCTGAATAATTAGGCCTAGTACGCTACTGTATTTTACTGTTGGTCATTATGGTGGTACTTGGAGAGCCAAATATTTTCTGAGGTGGTACTTGGTGTAAAAAGTTTGAGAACCACTGATCTACAATATTCAGTGGAATCAATCTTCAGTATTCAGTGGAACTAATACAGTCATTTTTTCATAACAAATTATTGAATAAAAATGATATTTTTATGAATTTCATACATTTTAGGTAGACTAATTATTTCCTATGTCATACATTTTCTTTGTTATAATTTGGTGTGGGCCACAAACCTAAGACCACCAGTGAAAATGTTTTCATTCTTTGTTAAAGTTTTTGTTTTATCAAATACTAATATACACTAATTAACAGTAGGGTAGACCAATTAACATAATAAAAATATCATGTCATCATGATATTAAATTAGAAAAAAAAAACTAAATAAATAAATAAATATACAAATTATTCATCACAAATTATTTTAAATAAAAAAATCATCATGATTTCATATCTTTTAGGTAGTAGAATTACTTATGTTATACATTCAGTTTGAATATGCAGTAATTCTAATTAGCATTAATGTGTGTTAATAATAATTAATTTGAAGAATCATTTATTTTAACTTTACTTATCATGCATTAAATTGAAACAAACAAACAAAAAATAAATAAATACTTACAATTTTCCATTTTTAATTACAAAGTACTGAGTGAAAAACTTATTTGGAAAATTAACATGATCATTTTCTCATGTTTCCAAAATCCTAAAACTTAAAGGTGGGGTGTGCATTTTTTGGCAAGAAATAGGACATGTGTAAATTTCTGACTCAAGGAGCGGAAGGCCTGCGATCGGACGCCGAGGTTTGCTGACAGTTGTTGCGCCGCGCCGTAACAGCTAAAGTCTGTCTAGTACACTGGACGCGACAAAGCGATCGTTGAAAATCATTTGAAATTTGTGTCAATATGTCATGAATAGAACGCAGCAACAGTTTTCTGTCAGGGATTTGTCATGTCATGCCGCATCCAGTGTAGACCATAGATATGTATATATATCTATGGTGTAGACAGCATCACTGATTATAATGAGTTCTATAGTATATATCTCTATAGTATTTTGTCACGCCGCACCGCTCGCGTCCGGTGTAGACACAGTGTAACATTGGTTTTGTTTTGTTTCACAGAACTAATCGTTGCCTGGTTTGCGTATGTATGTGTGGGGCGGAGCTATCAAAATAGGGGCGAGACCCTTTTGGGGTAGGGGCGTGTTTGTTTTGCAGATTTGATATATCAACACTGGCTACCGGAAATCACTTACCCCACCTTTAAGTTAAAAATAAATGTAAATGTAAATGTAAAGAATAAAATTAAAATGTGACTTTTAATGCAATCTCAAAACACAACCCTCACGCACCATTTACAGATTGCCACCAGGTGAGTTCTCCTCTGCTGTCTCTATGGTAGATGACATTCTCTACCCTGTGGCTGTTGTCGTGATGATAGGCATCGTACGGCATCTGAGAGTCACACTTAAAGCACTTATTTAAATCCTGCACAAAGACATAAGAAAGAAACAGTGAGAAAAAAATGTTCATTCAACAAAAACACTCAGCAACAGCAGTTCAGTCTGACAGGAGCCTCTCCACACCTTTTTTCAGGTACATTTTCAATTGTAACGACTTAAACCAGCATGGCTCGTGGCTCAGGTAGCTGCCAAGACATACAAAAATCTGGGTCATAGCCTGAGCAAAATATTCCCTCAGAATGGGGGGCAAGTTCCATGCCAACCTGGAAACAGAGGAGGAGAAGGGATGATGGGCCTAGGGATAGGAGAAGGAGAGAATGGGCCTTCTGGATTCAGGTCGGAACATGAGCGTTACCGTGGATGAACGCCAGAGCACTTTGTCTAAGCCAAGTTGTTGTCATGAGCAACAAAACCTCCAGCAGTGGCCTGGCTAAACTGACTGAGACATGTGTATTTCTTCAGCTCTCTTGAAAAGGTCACAGCGACGACCAGGGGAAGCTCAGTATCTATTTCAGATCTTCACAAGCTCTGCAGGACACTGATATCAGCACTTCTACAATATTGTGCTTACCACACTCTAGACACATGCTTACTGGGGTAGTTTTGAGTGTGAGCTGCCAACAATAGGATTAGCAGTGATCAACTGGATTATGAACTACAGGAATGCTATGCTGGGGCCCTGCAAAAAACACATTTCTAATTCCTCTAGCTCGACTTAACAGCTCTGTGGATTTACACAGTTTAAGTGCATGGAGTGAAATAAGGGATACTAGAGATAAAGAAAGGCACTTTCTAATATTTCTGGTGTCCCAGTTTAGTTTAGGAAAGGTTTTATTTTTATTTTATTGATGCAAGATTATATACACAAGGAATAGGATGGTCAAGATGATTAAGTTTAAATTTATATTTATAAAAAATAATGACTTGGATATGTCTAAATAGTTATTTTTATGCTGAAAAGACACCACAATTAAATGACACAATAGTTTAAATCAAATTGAGAAAATAATTGTTTACAAAATATATTTTTTAGGTTTGTTAAGATATATTCACGTTAAGTTCTATTTATTTAGCAAAATTTTTATTAAGCATGGCCTTATTGTGAAAAGTCGTTTACAAATAATTCTCAATTAATCTGAAATATTTCTTATATATATATATAGTTTATACATGCAACATTATTTTAATGGGAGTAGAAAAAAAAGTAAATTAATAAAGTAAATATTTCCATTCCTAAAGCCAATTATTTTATTTAGGAAACAATAAATTGATAAATAAATAAACAATAAATTAATTCATTCATTCACTCGTTAATCCATACATCCATCCTTATTCATTGATTCAATCATCCAGTCTTATTTATCCATTCATCCATATCTATCCATCCTTATTCATTCATTCATCAATCCATCCATCCATCCTAATCGATCCATTCTTATTCATTCATTCATCCTCATTCATTCATTTGTTCATTCATCCATTCATCCATCCATTCATTCATCCATCCTCATTCATTCATCAATCCATCCATACATTCTCATTCATTCATTCATCCATCCATCCTCATTAATTCATTAATCCATTCATCCATCCATCCTTATTCCTTCATCCTCATTTATTCATTAATCCATCATCCTCAATCATTCATTCATTCATTCAATAATCTATCCATCCTTATCCATCCTCATTCATTCATTAATCCATCCACTCATTCATTCACTGTTATTCATTCGTGCTCATTTATTCATTCAATCCATCTCATTCATTCATTTATCCATCCATCCATCCTTATTTATTCATTCATCCAGACGTACTTATTCATTCATTCATATTCATTCATTCATCCATTCCAATTCAATTATAGCCATTCATCCATCCTTATTCATTCATTTCTTCCTTCATTCGCTCATTCATGCATTCATATTCATATAATGCATGTCTTTGGCATCAACAAGTTAAAAAAAACCTGGCCTATAGGATGTTTAGATGATTGAAAGGTATAAATCTTGTAATGTAAAAAAGACCAGAGTAAAAATTATGGAACAAGTACCACAATTACTACTGTGCTTTTCGATAATAATAAATAACAGAGCAGTCAATTAAAACTAGAATTTCCATTTGACACTCTTGACGGATATATTGCATTACAAACGGAAATATGGAGAACTCTGCAGACACTCTACTGACAAACAAATTGTCAGACCGCTGACAGATAACACCTGCACTGACGACAAAATGAGCATAACTCTCTCTGTCTAGGATGTATGGTGCCTCCAGGCAGTTGAACAGTTTGTTAACTTTATGCACCCAAAACGCTTGAATGAGAGGAACATACATAGAACCTAAAAGAACACCAGACGTTTTAAATAGACATTCATGAAACATTAAACAGTCAATGAAATTACATTTTATGAGGGCAGGAAAGTTTGCTTTATAGACACCTGAAGGAAAAGGGAGGAGTAGTGATTCAGGATAAAAGAGGAAAAGCAAACAGAGGTCATCTATAGATGAATACAAGATCTTTTAAAAAACACACGTATCGAACAGAAAGGCCTTAGGCCGCAGATTTTACTTCAGTGAAAGAGGTGTGGCATACTGAGCAACACACGTGCAAGACAGCAATGTGTACAGTATCGTGTAATCTAACAAGTGTGCAGGTGTGTGCGGATAAAGTCTTGCCTTCATTTTGGGGATCAAATCCCTATAAGGACAGTAAAAAAAATGCACTGTGGTGCTTGAACAAACGGTTTTAATAAAGTTGTGAAGGAACAGGTAATGTAGATGACAGATTTTTGGGTGAACTATAATTTCTATGAAAATCTATAATTGGCAAACAACAGACGTCAATGGAAAATCCCTGGCATGACTTAAACTGTGTTGAACTAAAATCAATACAATTATATTTTGATGAATGGCAAGTTTTCATTTGCACAAATTTACCTTACATTTAAAAAAAAAACTTCTAAAGGGGCTGCGTGCACGAGCACATCTATCTTCATATGACAAATAATTTCCGTGAGCGCAGGGCAAGGCCATACATGCAGGAGCAGAGAGCATGGTTTACACAGCATGAGATCATGTTTCTGTGTCTATATGAAAGAGAAAGAACGGTTCTGGAATAATGTTGGCTTTACCTGCAAATGACTGACAATGCAGTACTGCTCAGGCCCATCCAGGCCACAGGTGGAGGTGGCGGTCAGGTTAATAGCTCGGCCAATCAGAAGGTTTCCCGTCGCCGGATAACAGCTGCCTTCCATGCAGCCGTGTGGGGCAGAGGGCAGCTCCTGAGCCACAACTGGAAGAACTGAAGAGAACACAGACAGGACGTGTCTGTCATTAGCTGTGTATTTTGATTCACAGAGTCCCCAAGCAGCGTTTACTTCTTCCTACAGACTTAATTTTTTTGACTTGTGGGTAAATTTCCTTTTCCACTTATACATATACTCCTTAAGTGCCTTTTGGACATATTCACATATACATTATTCACTACAAATTTCACTTAAGATGACCAAATATTCCACAGATGTGTGACTGGAATGCACCTTCTAAGGAAGTGGTGAATGCAATTGATCCACATCAAGATAATGTAAAAACTCATGCATCAGTTTTTCCTGACCCACAACACACTTTTCTTTCCTCATGACAGCCAATGATTGGATGGCGCTGCATACAAGCAGCGCGGCTTCTGTTTGATGACCTCGTGGGGCTTACGGTCCCACCCAGGCGGCAGAATCAAAGACTGAGGGTTTAGTTTCTCATTGAGTCAGGAAAATAACTGGCTTTGTTCCACATGGTTACCTCTGCAAAGTGAGAGCTCAAAATGCACTGCGTTTGCCTTTCAAAATCCAGAGTTCATCATAGGGTTATCAGAAATTGTCAAATCCAGATGTGTGGGAGGTCTTACATGGATTTCGAACATTCATCTCTAACTTTGTGGAACTATCATTACAGCGGACTAGCATGTAACCGCACCCTCAAACTATACCAGCTCATAATGGGTTAGGATGTGGCAGGTGGAGAATGGCGATAATCATGTGACCGTACATCTGTGTTTGACCTCTTTATCATTGCTTTATCATTACAACAGACGGGTCTCGGCAGTCAGGGGCTAGGAGCCTTTTGGAAAACCAATGTCCTGGTCAATCTTTGGGCCCCTCGGTGCAAACTTTTTTAACACACCGCTGAATCTGAATAATAATGCTATCATCTCAAAACAGAACAATGAGAGAATGAGCAAATGAAGAAACAAGAGTGGACACAGTGAAAGTAGAAGATGACTATGGGTGGATGGATATGAGTATATTTCTGTTTCTGATATTATATCAATGTTACACAGCCAGAAAAATCTCAATTACTATTAGAGTAATATTGTATATTTTCTCTATATTAATATTAACAGTAAATGACCATCATCACTCTCATAACCTTAATATTCAAAAACACCAGTAATAATACTGTGATGTCTAAAATCTCTTGTAGCATTTAAAATGATCAATTTTAGTTTTTAATGTTGTATTTTTAATTTATTTAGAAAAAACTGAGTGGAATTTTAATATCAGACATTTATCAGTTTTCAGACATAACACAAAAATAATTAATGTATTAGTGGCCACCAAAATATTGGTGCATCTCTACAAATTATTTGAATACATTTACAGGAATGTACCACTTGACTTTAAAATACAATACTATAAAATACAAATACACCGTACATGAAGTCATCCAATTAATTTATATAGCCTAGTGCTTTTCACAATACACATTGTTTGAAAGCAGCTTTACAGAAAATCATGATGTTAGTGTTTATAATATCTTAATATCCTCATTATAGTCACATTTAGCAGATTAGAGCTGGACAGTAATATTGTTTAAACTTTTTTGACAAAACAAGCCGGAGATAATATAGTTTAGATTTTGCAATGATATAAATAATCACGCAACCGAGATTGACTGTATTGCTTTATGTGTACTGTATGTATGCAGGTAAAGTTTTATTTATCTGTTTATTATATCACTGGGCGATACTTTAATATATCACTAGGCATATAATCAGTAAATCATTCAATTACCCAACATTGTTCTTTGCACAAGAGTGCAGATAAGCCTACAAAGTTCATAACAGTATCAAAACCTGGCCCCTTCTCAGTTAAAAAACTAAAACAAGCACCATAAATTCCATTTGATTGCGTCAAGGTGCTAAACAGTGTGTGAGAGCATTGAAAGGCATTATGGTTAACTCACGTACAGTAAATTTCCACATAATGAAGGAATTTTTAAAGAAAGAAATTTTAAAGAAAGACATTTTAATATTAAAAAAAATTATATAAAATGTTTAATAAAATGAAACCGTTTTATAAAACACATTATATACATATACACTATAATAAAAAAAAAATTCTCTACAAGTCTAGCATAAGCTCTGATAGCATAACCAATGGAGTTTACAATTACATCTCTCAAGGGAATGTTGACCTCTATGTGTGTTTGTTTATTATATTTGTAAGAGTGAGAGCTGGGGATTCCCGTGAAAAAAAAAATATCCGCAAATACCTTTCGTTCACAATCTCGCTAGTTTTCTAAGAAGATGGGGGTATTTCAAAGGCAATCTGTTGAGAGTTCAGGTTGCTAATTACAGGACAGGCGCCTTGAGGAACTTTCATAAGCACAGAGTGTGCTTCAGTCTTTACAGGCCACACACACCAGAAAATACCATTTCTCTACAAATGGTTTTCTGCCTTATAAGAGCTGACGCTGCTGCAACCCTCATAACAGATTCCCTGAGGTAAAGGATGCATTTAACACTTTTTCTTCATGACTTCTCATGTTCTGACTAGCAAGGGCGAAAATGTGACTGTAAGAGTGTGTTTTTGTGGATTTGAGTGGTAGGCAAGAACAGGTTTTGACTGTTTTGCCATAGTCTGTCATTGAGCCTCTACACATTCTTTTTCTCCTTCAAAGTGTCAGCACAAATGTGGAAAAGAATATAGAGGGAAAGAGAGATAAATAAGCATCACCTATAGAAAAATGGATGATATCTGTGCATGCAGTGGTTTATCCCCTCTTAAATCTTTCAGTAGACCAATTAACTACAATTAAAGACATAAACAAACACTGCGATCTAATAGTTTAAGGCCATATTGGAGAAAATATAAACAAAAAAAGAACAATTTGTAACCACAAAGTAATTTAAAGCTCCATAATTTTCTTGCAATTTAATAAAGTGAACAGATACATATTATTTATATATATTTATACAACAGTTCTTTCTGGTTCATGAATCTTTCCAGCAGTGTGATATTACAGTGATAACAGAACTGTTTGTATGACTCCGCTTGCAGTATTTCTCACAGCGAGTTTTTTTAGGTGAGAATGTAGTTGTTTAGACTTCAAATATGCAGTTTGTTAATAAAGATAACATCTATTTGAAAATTTGCTTCGAAGTTTTGCGTAGATGTGAGCTCCAGGGCGTCAGTGGCCGTTTAGCGCTCATGAACACGCAGAGAGCAGCCTTACCTCGGCCAGATCTTCTGGAATTTACCACTGGCTCTTGTCTCTTTAGTGATTAAACATGAGATATAATTCATTTTGGGTAATCTAAAGGGAAATCTTTGTTCTCATTAATCTATTATTTGTTCCAGAGCATACAGTTTTGGCTGAGGGTAAAAATTCATCACATTACATTTTATATAAATTTAATGCTCTATATCAGAGCACTGTCTTTTTTTTGACTGAATTACCTAGCAACTTTTATGATGGCTGTTGTTGTTGTTTATTAAATATCATTCAATAAATTATATTTTTTATAAATAGTAGTATGCAATAATAGTATTTAGTATTGAGAAACGGTGTGTGTTTGTGATGATTAATTACATTATTCCACCATTAGATGGTGACTGTTTTTATGAATGAGTTAGCAGTAAAGACTTTTATATTGAAAGTATATTTCATATTGAAAGTGAATTATTTTTATTTTCAACAACACTTTGTAAGACGAGCCAACAAATGCACCGAGCAGCGGAAATCACCCTTAACAGATGAAAGAAAAGTATGACAAAGATATTGCTTTCCTCAGTGGACATTCAAACTAATATTTTATTGTGAATATGAGATTGAACTGAAGAATGAATACTGTATCAGATGCAGGTAAATACGCTCGCTCAGTCCATCTCTCTCTCATAATACTCTACATAATACAGTAATACAATAAGCTTTTAATGAAGCAATTCAACATGCCTTCGTTACTAGTTCTAAAGTGACGTTTTTGAATTAGTAATGGAGGCTTGGGCTCAGTTGTTCAACTGCCAAACCGAGATTTGTATCTGTGGTGGAAGGAAGTAGTTCTGCACAAAAGATAGTTTTTAAAGACACTCTGTTGCTGTCTCTTATTTATTTACACACTTGTGCCATCAAACTGTTGTATAAATGCAATATTGCACTCGTAGATGTGCGATATGACTGCATATGCATGCAGCCATGTATATAACGGAATAATGTAACTAAACATCATCATGAGGACACACCGTTTCACAATATGGCTGTATTTACAGCCATATCGCAATGCTACTTGTGTGATATTGCTCATTTATTTATGCACAAATATGTATTTAATATATGATTTAGTAAATTAACAAACCAATAAATCCCAGAATAGAACTTGTTATAAACAAGATCACAAACAATCATCTTTTATGTTGAGGGAGGCACATGGCTGCTTGCCCCTGTATTCTCTAACACACCCACGAACTACATAAGTTACCGCACACCCTCTTACCTATATGCCACATTTACAACACACACAGATACAAGCTAAACATCTGGCTGAAGACACAACAACAATGTCTCCGGTTCCAGAGGCAGATGAGCATCTGCAATGTGACGACAGTACAGGAATTCCAAGCCAGGAAAATGTCATTCATTAAGAGAAAAATTCCAGGTGTAAAAGTATCTCACACTGGTCTTACAAAATGCCCATCTGTAGCTAAGGAATGGCATTCTACAAACATTCGACAACAAGCCACCACATGTGCTGAACTGCATGTCATGAGGAAGCTGAGACCACCGCAGAAGAGACTTAATCTGTCTCCAAACAATCTGACTATGCTTATGACTTAGGGGAGCGCGGGGTACCAAGTAACGCGGGGTTGGTTGTAACACACATGGTTTAAATATTTCCATATCAACATTATATAAAAAAGTGTGCCCAAATTCAAAAATCTTTTGAAGATATCAATGAACATTTATTTTACCATAGTAAAATTTTAATTCTGGCTTAAGTAAATTTTTAATCTCTGTATTTATTAATTAATTTTATTAAATTTAAAATGAGACAAAGCTGCTATTATTTTAATCTCCAATCTGTTATTTATCAGTTTAGACAGTTTTTTTTAATGCTTTGTTAACTAGCAGAAGACAACAACAGTTTAAACTGTTTAAAACTTTAAACAGTTGCGCAGATGGGGCACGTTGTAACACTGCGTTACAATGTGCTATTCTATGACATAAGCGATATAATTTACACTATTTACTTTAATTTTAATGAGAAACAATGAGAAACAGGTGTATAAAGACTAACAGTCAATGTTTAATGTTTAGAAATTATTATTTCAAGACATGTAAAGCATTTTTGATCGTTAATATGGACCGTCCCAAGCATGATTGCAATGTGTTCATTGTCAAACTCCAAAATCAGATTATTTTTCATTCTTAAAAAACGAATTTGAAAAAAAAAAAGTATTTTATTCAAATATTTTAGTTTGTCTTGTATATTTTTTTCATTCGATCAGATAACATTTCAAACACTGCGATCTAATAGTTTAAGGCCATATTGGAGAAAATATAAACAAAAAAAGAACAATTTGTAACCACAAAGTAATTTAAAGCTCCATAATTTTCTTGCAATTTAATAAAGTGAACAGATACATATTATTTATATATATTTATACAACAGTTCTTTCTGGTTCATGAATCTTTCCAGCAGTGTGATATTACAGTGATAACAGAACTGTTTGTATGACTCCGCTTGCAGTATTTCTCACAGCGAGTTTTTTTAGGTGAGAATGTAGTTGTTTAGACTTCAAATATGCAGTTTGTTAATAAAGATAACATCTATTTGAAAATTTGCTTCGAAGTTTTGCGTAGATGTGAGCTCCAGGGCGTCAGTGGCCGTTTAGCGCTCATGAACACGCAGAGAGCAGCCTTACCTCGGCCAGATCTTCTGGAATTTACCACTGGCTCTTGTCTCTTTAGTGATTAAACATGAGATATAATTCATTTTGGGTAATCTAAAGGGAAATCTTTGTTCTCATTAATCTATTATTTGTTCCAGAGCATACAGTTTTGGCTGAGGGTAAAAATTCATCACATTACATTTTATATAAATTTAATGCTCTATATCAGAGCACTGTCTTTTTTTTGACTGAATTACCTAGCAACTTTTATGATGGCTGTTGTTGTTGTTTATTAAATATCATTCAATAAATTATATTTTTTATAAATAGTAGTATGCAATAATAGTATTTAGTATTGAGAAACGGTGTGTGTTTGTGATGATTAATTACATTATTCCACCATTAGATGGTGACTGTTTTTATGAATGAGTTAGCAGTAAAGACTTTTATATTGAAAGTATATTTCATATTGAAAGTGAATTATTTTTATTTTCAACAACACTTTGTAAGACGAGCCAACAAATGCACCGAGCAGCGGAAATCACCCTTAACAGATGAAAGAAAAGTATGACAAAGATATTGCTTTCCTCAGTGGACATTCAAACTAATATTTTATTGTGAATATGAGATTGAACTGAAGAATGAATACTGTATCAGATGCAGGTAAATACGCTCGCTCAGTCCATCTCTCTCTCATAATACTCTACATAATACAGTAATACAATAAGCTTTTAATGAAGCAATTCAACATGCCTTCGTTACTAGTTCTAAAGTGACGTTTTTGAATTAGTAATGGAGGCTTGGGCTCAGTTGTTCAACTGCCAAACCGAGATTTGTATCTGTGGTGGAAGGAAGTAGTTCTGCACAAAAGATAGTTTTTAAAGACACTCTGTTGCTGTCTCTTATTTATTTACACACTTGTGCCATCAAACTGTTGTATAAATGCAATATTGCACTCGTAGATGTGCGATATGACTGCATATGCATGCAGCCATGTATATAACGGAATAATGTAACTAAACATCATCATGAGGACACACCGTTTCACAATATGGCTGTATTTACAGCCATATCGCAATGCTACTTGTGTGATATTGCTCATTTATTTATGCACAAATATGTATTTAATATATGATTTAGTAAATTAACAAACCAATAAATCCCAGAATAGAACTTGTTATAAACAAGATCACAAACAATCATCTTTTATGTTGAGGGAGGCACATGGCTGCTTGCCCCTGTATTCTCTAACACACCCACGAACTACATAAGTTACCGCACACCCTCTTACCTATATGCCACATTTACAACACACACAGATACAAGCTGGCTGAATGGCTGAAGACACAACAACAATGTCTCCGGTTCCAGAGGCAGATGAGCATCTGCAATGTGACGACAGTACCAAGCCAGGAAGCCAGGAAAATGTCATTCATTAAGAGAAAAATTCCAGGTGTAAAAGTATCTCACACTGGTCTTACAAAATGCCCATCTGTAGCTAAGGAATGGCATTCTACAAACATTCGACAACAAGCCACCACATGTGCTGAACTGCATGTCATGAGGAAGCTGAGACCACCGCAGAAGAGACTTAATCTGTCTCCAAACAATCTGACTATGCTTATGACTTAGGGGAGCGCGGGGTACCAAGTAACGCGGGGTTGGTTGTAACACACATGGTTTAAATATTTCCATATCAACATTATATAAAAAAGTGTGCCCAAATTCAAAAATCTTTTGAAGATATCAATGAACATTTATTTTACCATAGTAAAATTTTAATTCTGGCTTAAGTAAATTTTTAATCTCTGTATTTATTAATTAATTTTATTAAATTTAAAATGAGACAAAGCTGCTATTATTTTAATCTCCAATCTGTTATTTATCAGTTTAGACAGTTTTTTTTAATGCTTTGTTAACTAGCAGAAGACAACAACAGTTTAAACTGTTTAAAACTTTAAACAGTTGCGCAGATGGGGCACGTTGTAACACTGCGTTACAATGTGCTATTCTATGACATAAGCGATATAATTTACACTATTTACTTTAATTTTAATGAGAAACAATGAGAAACAGGTGTATAAAGACTAACAGTCAATGTTTAATGTTTAGAAATTATTATTTCAAGACATGTAAAGCATTTTTGATCGTTAATATGGACCGTCCCAAGCATGATTGCAATGTGTTCATTGTCAAACTCCAAAATCAGATTATTTTTCATTCTTAAAAAACGAATTTGAAAAAAAAAAAGTATTTTATTCAAATATTTTAGTTTGTCTTGTATATTTTTTTCATTCGATCAGATAACATTTTAAGGTGTTATATGGTCATGTTACAATGTGCCCCTCAGATGTTACAATGTACCCCACCTACGGGGCATGTTGTCACATTTTACTTTACCATTTTTATGAGGGTAAATAAAGAAAGACGTATACACTGTAATCATGAAACAAAGCGACATATTTGTACTAGACAAGTGTAAAATTACTGTGGATAAAAAAATTATATTCTGACCACCATTTGGATTTACACAAACTGAGAAAGTCAAAAAGTGTTACTTTGTGCCCCGCTCTCCCCTATATAAGCTCTAGGGATGCATGACATATTAGTGCAATTTCAGTTTTCTGACCATATTAGAGATTTTTTAACTTACAATTATTGGTCAGTATTAGATATTTATTTGTGCTCAATATGAATATGCATTTTCCATACTGTATATTATAAAGTTATGATGGCTAAATTAATAAGTGGACTTATGCATTGTAATTCAGGAATAAAATGTGGTCTAGCATAGACAATACACTGCCAAACCCTGACATGGAATGTGAAAAAAAATCAGATAGTGAACTTGCAGGTACAGACAAAGCAAGGCAGCCATTGTTGTTTAAATCAAACAATCACAATTGAACATTTGACAGATCATAACTAGATTATTCCCCCATATCCAGATCGAACTGATATAAAGCAGGGTTAAGCAATGCACCCTAAACCTGGCAGACCTAAATTAAATCTATATGCAGTTTATTCCAAAATAGGCCAGAGTTCACAAAGTACACATGCTGTAAGACACATAGAGACATTCCATTACAATGGCACACACTCACACACCTTGATCATATTCCTTGTACAATCATTAACACACAGTCTCACTGACCTACATCAAGTACAGAGAGTAAAGTCGGCACAGAGCCCACAATTTGATTATGTGCCAGAAGAAAATACTGTAAAACACAAGTCCATGTTATCTGTGATGATTAGCATTTGAATTTCTGGGAAGCAGTGGATAAACTTGTTCAGGTGTTCATCTTCCGTTATAAATTTATAGCGTACCTTTGGCCTAAATGGAAATGAAGGAAGCAAGCAAATAAACAAACTTCCTCTCATTCAGCTTTTTATACTGGCCTGAAACATGCCATCTAGATTACAAATAAAAATGTGATTCTCAAAAAAAAAATTTTTAAATCGGTTGTTACACCAAATTTTTTTTTTTATATAATGATGATATTAGGTCCATACCTGTCAACACTCCCGTTTTTTCAGGGAGTCTCCCATATTTCACACCCATCTACCCCCCCCCTCCCATTTTGTTATTTCTCCTGGAAAACTCCTGTAATTTGTATGGCCCAAACCCCAAGGTTGTCAGATCTTGTATGAAATGCATCCTACTCACACAATCAACACAAATGTCAAAAGGCTAAAAGGGTCTTTTAAGCCATAAACCGTCCAACGCTCATGCATGATCCTACGCAGGCGCTACACATCATACAAATTTCAACCCATTTGTGGCTACAACCAGGCAACCTACAACTCAGCTGAGCTGTTGATATCTACGCAGTAGCACAAAACAATTTTAATGATGTCCTTACTACCTTTCAAGGCCTTGAATGTGGTAATTACATTGCGGTCTATGGAGGGTCAGAAAGCTCTCGGATTTCATCAAAAATATCTTAATTTGTGTTCCAAAAATGAACAAAGGTCTTACGGGTTTGGAACGACATGAGGGTCAATAATTAACGACATAATTTTCATTTTTGGGTGAACTATTCCTTTAAGTAGGCCCCACAGGTAAACTATTAGAATCTACTGGAGGCTTGTTTAACACTCCTTCATTGATCTCCACTTCCTAGCCACTACTTAAAAAGTCTTTTAAAAAGCCACGTATGGAAATCACACACCTGAGACTGTTATCGTTCCCAAAACATTCCTCTCATGCTCTAAATTCTGGCTGAACCTTTAAACACAGCTTTCTGAGTCAAAGGCAAAAAAAATGCAGATAATATCTTCATATCACACATATTCCAGGTGAAAAGAACATGAGAGGGACTTGGACTAATGCTTACAATTCAAAAGACCAGGAAAGGAACTCAAGTCCTCAACTGCATACTTCACTATCGTAGTAGCCTAAAACAGTGTGTGAAAAGAGTTGTATGTCTGAATGCATAGTATTTACGTAGTACAAATGTAGTAAGTATGGATTACATTTAGACTACATACATTCATACTACATAACAAGTTTGTGCGCTCATGCACCTTCTCAGACAGAATGAAATTTTGGACGCAGCTCAGAACTTAATTTTGGGTCACCTAAGGCACAGCCGCACCATATATTGGAGTACTGCCCACATGGCTATGGCTTCAACTAAAGCAGCATAATTTTACTGTTCAGAACAGCCTCACATTGGGAGCGGACCTACAGTATGATGTCTAAACATGCCGTCTGGGTAGGCATCTCACTAGGGTTTGGAACAGTGCCAATATTTTGCGGTGTTTTTCCATTTTCCATCCATTCCAATCCAAGTCATTTATCTTTTAAGTGAAGTACTTTCAACAGAGAATATACATTTAGTCATCTAGCTAAATAACTGATGATTGAGCATATAAGGATCTTGATAAAATAATAAATGCGCTGATAATTGTGCTGTGCTACAATGAGAATAATGGGCCAAACTGAGCGTGCTGATCCCCCTCTCCCACACATGTCAAAACTAATGGCCATCCTCAGCACTGCTCTCATTCCATTCTCAGTCAAGCACCCTCGCTAATGAAATTCTGCTCTCCACTCTTATTCTCCACTCTACCTCTTGTTCAGTTTTCGCTCTCTCTTTTGATTCAATGCATATACTGTACTAGTAGAGCGTGAAAGACACTGGATTTAAATGTGCATCTTCTGCATGAACACCAGGTCTACGTGTCAGAAGCATGTGTTAAAACTGTTAGCCCATCAAATTAGAGCAAAAAAAGCACTCAAACACCTCACTTAACTATTAAAACATTCATCACCTGGTTCCCAGGGGTGCAATGTGCAGCAGGCAAACAGCACTGAATGTATAATCAGTCTAATTATATAAGTCTAATTATATATGAGTCTAAATAACCTAAAAGGAAGCATGTTTGCACTAAATGAATGTCAATAACTTACTTTTTTTTTTTTGCACAAAAGCTTTCACTTTTAAAAACGTGAGATCCAGGGCCGTGAATTTTAAACCCAAGGTCTATAGATGCATTTAAAAGCTGAACTAGTAGGTCGCATTATTAGAACACTGTGTCATTCGTCAGCAGCTGCAAAAGATGCAAGACGCAAGCACAATGGTCAAACATGTCCGTCTAGTGCATATTTACCTAGAAAAACATTACAGAATGTGTTTTTGTCTTTAAAAATGAGAAGCAGGGCAGTGAAATAAACCAAACAAGGTCTATAGATGTGTTAAGAGTATAACTGTTTAATTTCAGTGCTGCATTTTTAAAATGTGCTGCGTGAGAAAACCATCTACCTCAAAAAGAGACACAGGGCAGTGCAATGAAAAAAAAAAGAATGTTGTGCCATTTGAGACACTGCAAAATATGCAAGATATCAAACATGTCCATCTAGTGCATGTTTACATAAAAAACAACACAAAAATGTTTTTTTGCTTTAAAAAAAAATGAGACACAGGGTGGTGTAATGAAAAAAACTAAAGGTCTAGTGACAAGTTTTTTTTTTTAAGTTTAACTTCTTTTAACTTGAGCGGTTAACTGGTGTGTAATGCACAAGTGAGTACAACATTCAAACAACTAGCATGTAGCAGTACAATGCAATGACATTTTTTTTTAAAGCCTAGAGACATGCTTATTTTAAAAAATGAGCACTGCATTTTCAAAGCAGCATGTCATGCAAGACAGTGACACATTTAAAAACATCTGCCTAGCGCATGTTTACATTGAAAAAACAATGGAAATACAGTGCAGTGGAATGCAAAAACATGTTCTGTGTGAATGGCACCTAATACTAAACACTAAAGCAGTACAACTAATTAGGAATTCACTCATGTGTATGTTTGCATGTTTATGGTGGTCGTTACAGAGATTTGTGATCTCTCAGTTTTGTGCAAACATCGACAGAACTTTTCCTTGTCTTGTTTAGCAGAGTTCGCCGCAGGTGTACGGTTTCCTCTCCATAATGCATATACCTTTCATTATGAAACACAAAGGACACAAGGACAAGCAAACACAATGCCTCTGATTACTTCTCTTCAGAGAGAGAAAGGCCAGGCACTGATGCTAAAGGAGAGAGAGGGGTAACAGGTTGGTTATGTTTTCGTTTGCTTAAGTCTAGATTGTTTTGTGTTGAAAAGGGCTCTCGTGGGAGCTACTGTGAAAGACCTCCTGGGTGGGGGGCTGTGCGTTTGAACTTCACTTTGTTTAAGAAGTTTATCCAGTCAGACTTTGATAATCACATGGGATTGTCTGTGTTGTCATCAGTCACTTTATGATCCCACCTTAAGCTTTTTATCTGACATCTGGAAGGTAAAGATATGACCACCAAAAACTAATATATGCAGAAATCTGTTCAATTTAACATGTGACTTACCCAGAAGGAGAACACTGAAATATCTGGCCATCACCATGGGCTATCAAACAATCATGGGCAGCTGATTTCCAGGAGCCTGAAGAAAAATTAAAGTGGTTCAGCTCACAACCAAATTGTAGAATCAGGTGCTTAAGTTATTCATACAGTGCATTCACAAGGCATTTTATATGATTCATAACTCTTTAAATTGCTTTTTACATTATCTGAACTTAAAACAACAGCATCTGACTGTGAAAAATGCATTCTTAGTATTAAAATATAGCAATATGGTGAGTTTATTACAGCTTTTGAATATCAAAGGTTCTCATTTCACAACATTTAATCATTCACTGGACACAAACAATTGCAAATATGATTTAAAATGCTCTTTAATGGTTTCATATTGTGTAGTAAATGTAACTATTTGTTTCCATTAACTATACAATCAATGGAAAAAAACAGCACTTACCCAGAATTTAAGGTCAGTGCAGCAATTTAATTAAGAATAATTAATTATTAACATTAATAATCAATATTAAAAGTATTGATATATTAAAGCAATCTAAGTACTAAAAACATACACTCAAAATGTAATTTTTTTCTGAGTTCTTGAAACTTCTGGAATTACAAGAAATTAAATTAAATGTATTTATATTGACACTCCTAGTTTCTACACAAACACTTATGTTACTGCAATATTATATCTGTCTCAAATATAATTATATATATATCTGTATTTCTAAATCTCAGGTGTGAAAGCTGGTCATTTGTGATGTTGTACTGACTGAGGCTAAGCACACACCTGTCAAATATAGTAAAAATTCTACATGAAAATAAACATTAACTAATAAAAATAATTAAATTAGCATATTACTTTCACAAATTACTTATCATACATTACTTTACAAAATATATATTAGTGTACTACAGTATATAACATGCAGTGCCATTTAACTAGGCATTTCACCAAATTAATATTGAACATTTAAGGCGAGAGTGAAGCCAGCTTTTGTCTGGTGGGAGCATGAGTGTGATCTGAAGAGAGGAGCCCCGGGCCCCTGGCTGCAGGCTCTTCAGTGTGCGGGTGAGAGGAGTGACAGGTCAGCTCCACCAAACACAATACAACAGCCTCCGTTTCCCACACAGCTTCCACTCCATATTTCACTGCCACAAAATCCTCTCACACTCACTCAACTACTATAGTGAACAAATTGTTTCACTGATATCAGCAAATACATCCAAAGCACAGAGCCACAAAAACAACTTAAAGCCTGATATAACAAGAGCACAAGTAATTTACCATTTTTTTTATTTAGTAAAAAAGGTACATAATTTTGATTATGAAACGATGTGAAACATTTAAACTCCTTACATATTCAGAAATGAAAGAATTTACTGTCATATGAGACACACAGTCCTTAAAAAAAATCACAGTCCTTAAAATAAAATCTAGACCATCATAGCACACTAAGGTATGATGCCTCCCAGATAAAGAGCACAACATGACACTGTCAAATCAAAGAGGAAGGACAAAAGGCACAGATAAAGGGAATAACAGGATGAAGACAGGATTTACAGACCCAAAGCTGGCTGGCAAGGCAACAGATAATACCAGCATGACCTGCACATCACCTGCATCTGTACATTCCAAGCAAAACGCGGCAGAGTCTCTGATTCTTTATTTAAATCCTTATATGTAAAACACAAGAAACATATAGTACTCACGCAAGCTGATAAATATCCTCTGGACAGGCAATTCTCAGAAAGGCTCCCTTGGAGGGACAAAAAGGCTGAGGCTGGTTGTGTGTGTGATATTCTGGTGTGTGTAAATAAAAAAGTGTGAGTGTGTAAAGTTAAGCAAAAAAAAAACTTTACAGGCACAACTGGCCTTTCCGGACAAAAACAGAAGGACCTGCTTAAGCCAATCAGAGTGGATGGAAAACGATTCCCCCGCCTTCAGCGCAGCAATGGAGTGAATGGAGAGCGATTCTTATTCAAATGCAGCTGTCACTCTGAAAGCCACTGTGTGAAAGGGGGAGCCGGTCTCCAGGCTGACGGAATGCACTGAACCATTCTTTAGGGGGGTGTTGAGCTGGTTAAGGGGTACAGAGGGGAGGGCAGTGATGCTTTGGCTTTCTCTGACCACACACACCTTCTTCCCTTCCAATACAACTCTGAACAGAAGCAAAAACTTGCAAGAGATGCTGAGCTGAACTGAAGATTTTGGTGCAAGGAAACATAAAAACACTATATTTACCTAGAGGAGTTATGTATTTCTTAAAATTGAGTTCATATTTTGATGCAATCATGATGGACATTCCTGAACACCATAAGCATTTTTATGCTATTACAAATAGCACTAGTTATTTAATATTTACTGAATATTCTTAAGACTGAAGTACACATTCAGGACTCAACAAAAAGTCCTGAATGTGTTCTGTTGGCCAGCAATTTTTTCCACTTCTGGTGGGTGAAATAAATATTTTATTGATAAATAATAAAAATCATCACTTTTTCTTCTTGTGCCCAACCATAAAAAGTTCTTTAACACACTTTTGTTGTAAAGCAATGGCATGCCTTGCAAAACTGATTTGTTTGATGCTTCCAAGACTATCAATTTTGTCAAAACTTTGCCTGTCAATCAGCTAGACAGCGTTATCTTGTTAATATATTTAAATCAGAGTTTAAACAGAGTTCGGTACGTTTACATTAGAACTAAAACAGATTAAATATTACAGAGAACATTATTAATGTATAACATATTAAAACACTCCAGTCCTTACCCTCTAAATAAAGAGACTAAATTGATGTTGGTCTTCAGTGTTCAATATAGGCTGCCAAGATATCGGAGACAGAAACTTACTCATGTTCAGCACACAGAGCTGTTAAGACAGCAGCTTAATGACTTTATCTGCAAACATCAGCCATTGCAAAGACCAACCTGACCACAAGAAGACAAAGACTACTAATTTATACTCACAATAAGGATGAGTGACTCATGAACAAGTGCATATGGGTGTGAAATGTGGTAAACCATCTACTAGATAGACTAAAGTTAAAGCTCTTAGCTTTGTTACATAGCTTTGTTATGATGGTCATCGCTGGTAACTTACTGAAACATAAGGAAAATGCATTCATTCATTCACTCACTCACTTTGTAGTGAAGTAAATAATTAAAAGCCAGCATTACCTGAATGAACTGAAGTATTTGTCTCTTCTTCTCAGTCCTTATCAGAACATGACATGTATAAATATATGCTGCTGTGGGCTCTTCTGTCAGACAAAAACCCTCAGCAAATGTGAGACATCTGCTCCGAACAAGGCAGGTACAACATACTTCTGATATCTCAGTCTACGAGTTACTGGTGGGTTTCAGAGATATATATCCTGGAAATAGAGACATCAAATAAGCCAACCACACAAAACTGAGGTGGAGTGACAACAGAACTTAATCAATTATTGAGAAAGCACTGAAACAGAACTGATTCACAATGTAACATAAACCTCATGAAATCCAGATCAACTTCAAGAACTCCATCAGCCAACACGAACATACTTTCCACATGACTAAAAATAGTCTGCAAGAGACTTTAAAATCAACAAGAAATCATAGATCTATCTGATTTGACTGCTTTTTTGTGGCATTTACGTTTGCCACGTCTAGCTGTGTGAAACCATACATGCATCTACACGTATATAATCACTTGGTGTAAGAAGGATATTGAATTTTAATTCAGAACAGCAGGCTTTGTTTTCTGTGCTTGGTTTAAAGACCATCTATCACCAAGGTTAATCTCTAACTAACCTAAGTGCTCTCACGTGAGCTCCATCCCTCCGGCAAGACCAAACCGTAGCCAAGAGTAAACTTAAAACCTGTGCTTACTTTCAGATTCAGTCATAGAGCTACTGCACATCCTAACACTTCCCTTTTCCATTAAACACAAATAAAAACACATTTAAAGTACAAGGAGTCATTAATTCTGTAATAATTTGGTTGATTATGCCCGAATGTCATTGAATGCTATTATGCTAATAAATTGAATGATTACCAAATATAATATTTCAATGCCTAAAATGAGTCATTTAGGCCCATGAAATGTTACATTTGGTGATTGTACTGAGAGTTGTTTGAAAAGCATGACATTTTTTCATATAAACACAATGCAAAAGATGCTCTTTCTCTTACAGCGAAAAAGCATGCTGATCTTTGAAAGTTTAGTTACAACTTTTCCTGGTGTATGACCTGAAAGGTTGCAGATCAGTGTTGGCTACAATTTTGGGGTGAACTATCCCTTTAAGTACTGTATGTACGTGTTTTTTATGTTCATGTTAACAGTTAATAAATAATTATAGATCATTAATAGATCATTAAATGACAATGGATAATGGAAATTCCAGAAAACTAATATCCCTAATGTATACAAAGATGTGCCTTCATGTAACAGTATAGCAGTACGTTCCTTTCATTTGGTGCGTGCAGGATGAGGAGAATCCTGAGGCCTCAGGGTTCTGAGGAGATACAGTAGTGCAATGATCAAAGAACAAATTACATGTTAAAGAATTCCTCATGTTGCACTTGATGATCACCTTTGAACTTCCACAGAATGAAAGATTGAGAAGAAGACCAGGTCTTCCTGAGAGGGTCATTCAAGAATGTCCAGTAGAGTGACGAGTGATGTTCCGGAACTGTACAATTCCCTGCATTCCTCTCAGAATTCCTCTCCAGTCTCCACACTGATTTAAACTAGGGTAGTTGATACCAATACAAGTGAAATCCCACCATTCTCAATATTAACATTTTATAATTGTTCAATTAAGTAAACATTAATTTGTTAATATTTAATTATTTGTAATAGCAGTTAACCCTATAAAGCCTACTGTATCCTATTGAATATGCAAATGCCTATGGCCTCTCAATTATAAACATGATCAGAATTTTGCTATAAACAATCTACTGCGAAATGTTTGAATATAAATGTAAGAATAACTTTTACATCATACTGAAAGTAATATTTCAAGGTGAACTATACTGGACTGTTAGCTGGACTGTTGGGACATTTTTTAGAAAAATCATGAATGTGAGTATAAAATATCATTCATCAGGCTTTTATACATCTCTCAATCATCAGTGTATGGCATTAAACTATATTTTTGACCCAAAACTATTTAAAAGCATTTTAAATAGGATCTTACTAATGCATATTATTGTAAGATATAGAGTGATAAGTGATATTTATTTATATGCATTCTATGGAACTAGACTGCTGTTATAAAGATCTCCTTGATTTACAAGCGATCAGAAATAAATTTTTCTGACTATAGTCAGAAAATACAATTCTTAGGCTCTGCATATATTTTCCAATTCTTATGTTTTATATGCATGCAGAACTTCAAATTCCATCATCATTTAATCATGTCTGACAGTGCAGAATACATCATCTGACTGATGAGACTGCTCATGTGCTGCTTCAAAAACCCGAAAATCCCAGCAATCACAGGACTGACATCTTAAATAAGGCTCCAGAGAGAATGAATGGCCAGCTGCGCTATCATGAGACACAGATACGTAGAATATATTTTGACAGCTTTTCCTACAGCTGTGAAAAATTATTGCAGAGGCTTCAGACGTAATCTAGCATTTCCAAAACACGGGTTTAAACTAATCTCAAGAGTATCTGTGTTTGGGAGGGAAGATTTGCAGGTGGCATTGCTATGAGAAAGCTATACATTAACGTTCACATTCATCTCAGTGGTGGTTACTCAACTGATGTAGTATCCAAGATCTATTAGCTAACAAGTGCTGAAGAACCTGAAGCCCTCTTAGAGGTTTAAGACTCGTGGAACTCTTTAAACTTCACTGTCACCCACAGCAATGTGGCTAAAGGTCAAAAGAGAGCCGATTAAAGCTATACTCAGAAAAACAGATCATTTCCCATGCTTTATGACTCTAGCTGTGCCTCAAGTTGCCCTGTGTGTGACTGTCAGCTTACACACCCTATTTGTCAGTCCAAACAATTCTGTAATCACCTTTAGAGCATGCATGCACATTTGATGACTCTGACAAAAGAAATGTGAAACATTTCTACAGATTGTGCTGCAACAGAGGAAAAACATTCAAATCGCTGGGAATGTAGGAGAGTGTAAACAATCAGTCTTTATTGTTACAGACCAAACCACTTCAGGGTCAATGCCATGCTGATGTGACTGGACAAAACAACTGTCAGTCTCAGTAGTTTCTAAACATTAAGAATGATAACAAAAGAATCACATTCTTGACATAATGTGACATCACACTCATTAACTCCAATTATACTGCAGACTTCACAAGCAAATGACAGCTGCCACAGTGACATGCACATTCTGTAAAAAGACTGAATAGAACACCAGGAAAGTTAAAAAGGGTAGTTCAATAAAAAGTAAACTTCTGTCATAATTTGCAAACTTGCAGAATACAAAAGATGATATTTTGATATTTGCTGTCCACTGACTTCCAATCTAATGACAAAAAACACAGATATTTCTCAAAACATCTTCTTTTATGTTCCACAGAAGAAACGAAACAGGTTTGGAAATGACATGAGGATGAGTAAATGATGACAGCATTGAACTGTTCTTACATTCAGAATAAAGTATGGAGGAAATGTATGGGAACATGGAAGATCTCCGAATGTGATAAGCTGAAGAATACACATTGTCCCAATAGTGCAAGGACAGAATTCAGTTCACAGTTTAACCCTAACGTTCTGTTCAGTGTTTGAGACTCCAAGGCCAATTTAATATAATCAATTACATCACTTTTTTTTTTTTTTTTTTTTACAATCTTATGACAACCAATAAGAAAACAAAATCCACTGCTTACATGCATGCAAATGCAATACTTATGTTTGGGGTCTCAGAGACCCCAGATATACATGATTAAATGTTTTATAGTTAGTATATTGTAATTTATGCATGTAGCTTAAGTACACACTGTACTTTGATATTCATGTAGTAGTTCAATCCTGTCAACTTAAAATTTGAAAGTCTTTTTTTTTCATCTTTCTGCAATGTGTTTTTCAAAATGTCAAGAGAGCATGAAGGTCTGCTCATTTTCTGATCCTGATGACAGTTCTCCATCCACAGTGCCACATGACAAATGATTTGCCACTCTTTATCTATTCTACTGTATCTGAGCTTGCCTTTTTCAATCCAAGGGAAAGCGTTTTCATAACGAGTTTGTGCACTTCAGACATAGAAAGATGAAAAATGCTACGAACCTCAGTGTCTTTCATAAATCAGTCGGAATGGTAAACACTAAAACGCTACATAAAACAGTTCCATCTCTCACACGACATGAATGTATTAGTAAAACCAAAGGAACAACAGAAAATGTGCAGCATTGCACTTGAAATAAGTTCATGTAAAGTAAGGGCTGCCCAGTTTCCAAAGTCGCTACTTAGCCTACTAAGAGCTTGTAACCGTTAATCTTTTTAAAATAGGATCACAACCAGTAAAAGTGCATGTAAATGAATCAAAGTACAAAGTTAGACAGCCGAGATTTAACTCTTACCTGTGAGCTGACTCTCATAAGCAGCAGCGCTCCTCTCGCGAGCTGTGCGTTCACCTGTTTATGCACAGTTCACTTGTGAAGGAGAAGTCCACGCGGGTTTTCCTCCAGCTGTGTTATAACAGGTAAGTGAGTTTGTATGGCGACGTCATGGCTTGTGTTTTAAATAGTCACCAAAATGACTAGATTTGAGAACGTATACGCCCGTTTGTAACTTGAGAGTGGCGTGTGAGTTTTGAAATAAGTAGGCAAAGTCTTGTCTGCGTTTCGTTTTGTAGTCATTGCTAAGTTCTGTTTCATTCCTCTGACCGCCAGCAGGGCCAGGTGTTATGACAAATAATGCTACCTATCAGATTACGCTACCAACACTGTATTTATCCTACTGTAAGGGTAGGTTTAGGGTTGGGGTAGGTGTACATGCTAATAATATCATGCTGGAAGCAAAATCTGATCGGTAACACAAATCGTCAGAACACCGGCCCTGGCCAATTTGCCCTAGGCAAGATTTTACCTGGTGCCCCTTGCCTCACAGCCCATTCCACCAATAATCATGTGTGTTCAAACATTCACACAGAAACTGCATATAGATATTTCAAATGTGCATCTGAAGAGAGAAATGTAGGAGTATATGTGACTTTTGGGTGTTACATTTTCTTATTAAAAAAGCTGCTGATAGTGATACTTAGGTTTCAAGCACTACAAATGTAGGGCTTTTTCACATAGGCTGAACACCTGATGATATATTTGAATTGCTGAGATATAGATGAGTGAAACACAGCATAGATAATTGCATGCAAGAATAAAAAAAGTGTTAAAATGGTGTATTCAGCCCTTATAGCTATTATAATCATTTACTGGTGGGTTGTGTGTGATAGATTCACAAGGACAAAAAACAATGCTAAATACACAAAAGAAAATATGAACCAGATGACAATTTTATACAGTTTCTAATATTGTTTTTATATTGTGTTGGGTAAGTACAATGTGGGTCCTTGAGCAAAAAAAAAAACTACTGGGCTAGTAAATAAGAATGATTTCAGTAGTGAGACTACAGGCCAAATTTACAATCTGCTGCCCCCCGATGGTACTAAACATCAAGTACAGATGCCTATCACAGTGCACCACTTTAACTGACTCATTTCTCAAGCCTGTGCAAGTCTTAAATGAGGCAACAGCACAATACAAGTGCTGGAAAAAAGTTGTAATTTAGTTACAGTTTGTCTATGTCCTAAATGTCTCGCTGATCTGAGACACCTGATTTCCACAGTCCCCTTTTGTTGCTGTTTCACCTCACCATGTGCTCATTTTGGTTGATTCTGCAATCTGCTATATGGACAAGATCAGTTCAGTCCATTATGTATCCCATAGTCAAAAAGAGGGTTATGTTTTAGAATGAGGGCAGAGATGGCCTGGTTACGCTGAGCACAGCGGAACATGTATTTTACTCCTGATAGGTGCATCAGATGATCCTGTTTCTTGAGTGTGTCACCCTTCTCACAATCTGTTGAAGAAGAGCAAAGTGTTACATTGCTGATTGTCTCATCGTAAAAAATGTATTTGGGATTTCAGAGTTGAATGAGTTGGGTGTAAGTGGACCTCATTAGTAATCACCATTGAGGGCTCTGTGTTTGATTCTTGCTGTATCTGTGTAGAGCGTTGTCTCATAGCATCCCATTAGGAAACAGCACTTGTGTGATCTAAACAGACACTTAAATATCTGAAATAATTCTTATTCATTTCACACAACTTTTCTCTGATTCCATTGTTTTCAGTTTTACAAATCCAAAAACTTTATTTCCACATACATGAGTCATGTTTCTATGTACACTTTTATTCTGCAAGGATGTGTAAAATTGGACAAAACTGACAGTAAAGACATTTCTGAAGAATCATGTGACAAAATTCTGCCATCATTTACTCACTGTCCATCAACTGTTTGGTTACCAACATTCTTCAAAATATCTTATTTTCTGCTCAACAGAAAAGAGAAACTCATACAGGTTTGGAACAAGTGAGGGGTGAGTAAATGATGACAGAATTTTCATTTTTGGGTGAACCACCCCTTTAAAATAATCAGAATATTAGATATTACATAGAATGGAATATATTAGGGCTGTCAGTTTAACGTGTTAACTTAATTAATTATGAAAAAATAACGCAATTAAAATATTTTAACTGGCCCCGCCCCCAGACCTGTACGCCATCTTACATTTCATACAGTTGACTGTTGACAAATATGATACAGGGCAACAACTCCATAAATGCAGTTATGCCATAAAATTCAAGATACTGGTGCAAAAATGCCCCTGAATGTGTTTTTGTCCCATGTTTATATCAAAAGATAAGCGATATCACACGAGCAGCAAGAGCTAGGCTTTCACACGAGTGCCGATTTGACCCGAAATACCACGAGTGCAAAAGTAAATAAGAAGTTGATGTTGCATTATATTTTAACCACAACATTATGTTTTGCGCATTTTTGCAGAGAACATACCTTTAAAGTCATAGCTGCAGAACTGTTGCACGTCTCTGAGCAACACAGCAGTGTTTAGTTTCAGAATGAATCCACGTTCTGAACGGATAGTGTGAAACGATTATCAAAAAAATTCAATTCTGTCATTATTTACTCATGTTGTTTCAAACCTTTCTTTTGTGAAACATAAAAGAAGATTTTGAAGAGTGTTGGTAACAAAGCCGTTTTGATTACCAATGACTTTCATTGTATGAACAAAAAATACTGAGATGTTTTTCAAATGATCTTCTTTTACGTTATGCCGTTGTAGCCTAAATGTTTGTGTAATAAATTTTATGTTGAATCAAATAAAATATTTCTTTCTAAAGCTACAGTTTGTAATGTCTAATTGATACTTTCTCATTTAACACAAAAATAGCTTTAAATGATCTTTTGTGGGTATTTTCACAATCAAATTTACTTTGCGATTAATTCGATTCATTAATCAAAAACATCATGTAATAAATTAGATTTTAAAAAATTATCGATTGACAGCTTTGATATATATCATATGTGTGTGTGTGTTTGAATTGAACTGAAGACACACTGAATGTTTTCCATTTCAGTTTTTTAAATACTTCAAAATCAACATTGATTTGAAAAGTAACTGTATATAATGCACAATAAATCTTAACACAATAAATTCCTTGCTGAAATAAATTTACAATAAAAAGCTAGTCTTTTCATCACAAACTACTTATACTACTTTACATGCATGCATATTACAACACATACATTCTAAATACATACTAGCAACACATTCAGTAACACTCACCTGTGAGACTATGAACTCCTACAGGTCAAGACACTAAACCCAATATATGCATATGTTGGACAACAGATAAAAAGGGAGATGGATATGGGAGCATTATTTGCCCTGCATTATAATCATCTGTGTCATTTTGTCTCTTTTCTTATAATTGAGGAAAACAAACTGTTGTGATCATTAGTGACAGCACATGGTTGTGTGAAGGCACAGGTATATGTTATAAGGTAAGTCTATCTACTACCTTAGTTGAGTCTAGATGTTGCAGCATTTTATTATTATTATTATTTTAATGCTAATACAGTATAGTTAGTAATGCAAGTACTGTGCTCCAGATAACCATTTGTGCATAGTCATTAGGGTTTTTTTCTTACCTTGTTTTAGTATATGTATTTAGGGCACCCATGAAATCACACAATACTGTAATTTCTGCATGTCCCAAGGGGTCATTGGATGCCCATTTTCCACAAGTTTATATGATTCTTTAGGGTCTTAATGAAAAGTCTGTAACATAGTTTGGTTAAAATTTCTCAATGGTAGTGTAAAAAACACTTTTTTTTTAACCTGTCAAAAACAGCTCTTTTCAGAGCAAGCCATTTAGTAGCATTTTCCTTTAAATGTTAATGAGCTCTGCTGACCTCGCCCCTCTATTCTGAGCCACTCTCTGAGGGACTGTTTACTTTAGCCGCATTCATCATGAAACTTGCAAATTAGCACATTATTAGGAAAGGTGATTTGTAAAGATTCATTAAAAACCTTATACTCACTTCTTCTGTGGGTGAAGCTGGATCATGAATCCAGAACATATCGGCTCGATTTGAGAAAGGGGTAAAAATTTTAGTAGATAAAAAAAAAAACACTGGGTGGATATTTATCATTATAGGGTGGTTGTGTACCCACACTGCCAACACACATTTCAGTTCAAACAACTTGTAAAAGTTCATGTAGCATCCAATGACCCCTTTAAAGTCATTTTCTGAAGTCACCTTGATGATTAGCATTTTCTTTAGTCAGAATCTTTCAGTAGTGTTACAGAACACACTAATGAAACTATATATACACTATTACCTCACAATGCATTACAAAATGTTTTTTTTAGTCATTTGTTGTGTTACTGACTTTGCATTGATTTGACAGTAATTAGAAAAATCCTCATTCTAACTTTTTTTAATAATGTGGGGAAATTGGGGGCATGTCTGGCTGTTCTGTCTGGCGTGAACTAGGTCAGTGCTCTTTTCTGCACTGGAAACCATTGCTGCTTGACTCTGTCTTCCACATGCACTCAGTAACCTGGACTCAAACAGATATGAATTGACTTGCCCACTGACACACCCTTATAAGTAATTACTGGAGCTTCTCGATTATAGAAAGCAGGTTGAATCAGATATGGCTTTTTATTTTATTTTTATTTTTTTCTTTGAGGGAGTGACCTCAAGGAGAGCACATGGCGATGGGATATGACCACAAATCCATGTGGGTTTAAAAGCCGGGTGTAACGCAAATGGTTTAGTGTAAAGCAATGCTATAGTTCTGAACATGGTTCACTGTAATTGAACCAAAAGACCTATAGGGTATCAAGTATAAAGCACAAATATTTGTGTCACAATATTTATAGCATATAAATTAGCCTCAGTTCACGAGAAGCATATTTTCTGTAACATTTATATACAAAATGTATTTTTAAATATTATTTTAATTATGTTTGATAAATATACATAGTAAATAAATAGTTTCTTATAACATGATAGAATAAATACCTTTTCTGTCTGTTACACTCAACTGTGTCTGAAGGAAGACGTTGAATCAGCAGCTGAAAGTCAATGTATTTGAAGACCAAAAATGTATAAATGATAACAACGTTCAATCTATTCTAAAAAAATCTTACCTTTAGATAAAGTGCTATGAGAGCTTGTAGAGCTTATAGTGAAGAACGGACAATCCTAAGAAAGACCCTCAGCCAGTGTGTGGGACGACCATGTGCTCATCCTTGTCAGAAACACAGTGATGCCGTCTTGGCGTGTGTGTTTGTGTGAGTGCGTAAGAACGAGGAATTGAGGAAGAGTTAAATAAATTAATGCTGAGCTGTTTTAAAGACAAAACTTGATTAAATGAGAAATGTAAAAATACCGCAAAATATCTCAACAAAGGGAAAGACTGAAGGAAGAACAGCATGATGTGAGAATGCAGTGGATGAGAGACGAGAAGCTAAGAGAAGCATGGAGGCTTGTCTGTCTGGAAACAGTCTCTCAGACAGACTTGACAGCCCCCTGCCCATGCCCCCCAAACTGCTGGCTTTGAAAACACTCCTACACCCACCAAACACCCCTCCCTTCTCTCCCTTCCCTCACCAACAACTACGACAACTCTACAATACAGCCTTTGAGCAGGGAATTTCACGTTTTTATGTCCTATTCTTAGTACTGTTAACCAAAACTAAAACTGCTTTATTTCAGAGTCTATTGTTAACAAGCAACGTGTTTTTAGGTCTGTTGTCTCATGACCCAGTGCATGTGAGGTGAATATGGGCCAGGGTGCCCTCTAAAGGCAACCACTGTAAATAGCAGGATGGTACTCACATGAGAGCATGTGATTATACTGTTTACATGCAAGATCTCATTTCCTGGTGTCATCCTTATTACTTACAGTACCATCGTGGCACACCGATGGTCTTAATTCATCTGTGAATTGTGACTCAGGTTCTTCGAAGATTATTTCATGGAAAAAATAAGAAACGTGAAGTAGCAAACACACATTTATTGTTTATATTGAATACAAATTTTATTCTCCATGTAATTTGCATGATAAAATGTAACATCTAAAGGGATAGTTCAGCAAAAATTCACCCTCATTCTGTTTACATTTCTTTCTGTTCATACTACAACAATGTGCCAAATGTGAATTTGCATATTTAAAATGCATAAATGAGATTTACAGAGAAGTTTTGTTTATTATTTACATAAAGTTCAGAATACTTGAAATGGACCACTAGACCACAATGGAAATGGTACTTTTATGGTGCTTTTTGTCCTTTTAGGAATTTGTCAGCCCCTGGTCACTTTCATGGTATAGAGCAGCATGAACATCCTGACAAACATCTCCTTTTGTATTCAGCTTAGCAAAGGAAATCAGAAAATCAAGTTTGGAATGATATTAGGGTGAGTAAATAATGACAGCTCTTCAATTTTGGGTTAACGGTCTCTTTAAATCAGTGGTTCTCAATATTTTTGTAGCATGTAGAGAAATTTCCTTTGCTGATTGTCAGAAAGGTACATAGTTTCCTTATGTTTTCTATTTAATACCCGCCATCATGTGAAACCACCAGTTGGCCTGGACGGTATCAAATACCTGCTTTTCGAGACACTACAGAAAACAGATCTGATAGAATGACAGAAGTCAGCTCACACGACATAGTATTAGTACAGTATATCTGCTTACTTTTTCCTGGAATGGGCACTTCCTCTCAAGCCAGTCATACAAGGCATTGTTTTTGAAAGCTCCCGCCACACCTCCCTGACTCCTCTGAACAGAGGCAATAGTGATCGCATTTCGCACAATCTCAATCATTCCTGTGTCAAAGACAGACATACAGCTGAATGTTAAGTCAGTTTGTTGGTCATTAGACATTTTTGTAGCACACAATTCTGCAGCCAGTCAGAATCATGTATCCTAGAGTTCTGTGCCATAATTATTATTATTTTAAAATAGATTTTTGCTTGTCTGTCAATATTTATTGAATATGTTAAGTGTTCTTACAATTCTAATTCTAATTATAGAATTTATTTTCATTAAGTACTAATTCTTTTGGTTAAGTTTGGTTCTAATCAGTTTATATATAAATACTATATCAACCAGTTTATATATAAGTATGATACTTCCTGCTCTGACACGGGGATCAAAAGGCACCTGGAAGTCAGAGGGTAAATTGCACTCCTCCAGTAACTCCTGCAGCTTCTGAGGAGCTGACACACGTACATGATAATGTAGATGTATGTACTACTTATAAGACAAAATACTCAGGACACAGTTGTTTGAACTTTACCTGTTGATGGAAGATCCGTTCTGTCTGGGTAGAGCACCTTCACTGTTAGAGCCACTTTGTGCAGGCAAATGACGACTTGTACTTGATGCTGGAACTCAGTCAGCATTGCCTCTCCACAGCCCAACAGACAGGCCTTCAGTATGACCACCATACGCTGGCGGAAAAATGGACATCCTGCCACCTCACTCCAGAAAAAGAAGTGTCCGATCCGTTTGCTCTGTGTTCCAGGAAATTGCAATAGTACATAGTTAACCTTTATCTTCTGACAGGTGAAATGGTGTGAGTTATTTTTGGTGAAAATTATAGAGGTGAAAATTGTCCTCTAATGAAGCATGCACAGATGCAATTATGACTCACCCTTAGTGCTCTTTTGAGAAGGAATCTGGCCAAACAGCTATCATGATATGGTTCGACTTTAAGGGTCAACTGAAAATGACATGCCTTATTAGGTTTTGCTTCTCAATTAAAAAGAAAGAGCTTTAAGAAGGCTCATTACTTTGACACTACAGTAGCATTACTGTATAGGTCAATTACATTTGCATAATTTTTTTTTTTTGTAATTCACTGTTTTTTATTTTGATAGAACACACAAAAATCATTACAACAAAAGAGAGAAAACCTATTAAATAAACCATTGCCCTCCCAGAACCTCCCCCATCCCACACCCACCCCATCGCACCCCAGGACCCACATAAACACAAAAGTAAAACAATATCAAATCAAATATATATATAAAAATATATACAAACAAAATTGGTAATAATATTAACAACAGAATGACATCTTTAGATTAAATGACCAAAATCTTCGAGACTATGGATATCCAGTTCTTCCAAATAGATAAAGTAGCAGGCTTTGCGTAATTAGTCCGTGCAGAAGACAGTTCCAGATATAGTATTTCCAATAAGGAATGAATCCAGTGCTTAGCAGAAAGGTCAAGAGGGGGTTTCCAGCGTTGAACTAGTAATTTATTTGCCGCAGTCAAAGCTGCTAGCCAAAATTTCCGTTCTTTCTCACTTATAGGAAATTGAGAATTATCATTCTACAATAAAATAACAGGATCTTTGGGGAAACGAATCTTGATAACCTTGTATAAAACATCAAGCACAATGTCCCAAAATGTTTGCACATCTGGACAGTCCCATAACATATGTATCAAGGTGTCAAGGCAACCTGGTCCACAAAATATGCAATATGGATTGGGTGATATACCCATAGCATAACGTATACGTGTAGTTAAATATGCTCTCTGAATAATTTTAAAGTGAATGTATTTGTGATTAGACTTTGAGGACGCGTGGAATGTATTATCCCACACTGTGTCCCATTCAACACTTCTATTATAGGGAGTTAAATCTGATAACCACGCTCCAGCTTTAGGGAAATTATCTGTATTAAGATTTGAAAAGCAAAGGTAAAAATAAGAAACAATTCCTATGCTTGGCGCATTTTGAATCCATTTCATTACTGGGTGAATTTGAAGATTATTACTCCAAGGAACCTTTTGAGATTTTAATGCAGAACGAAGTTGAAAATATAGAAATAATGTGTTACGGGAAATATTAAATCTTTCAATTAAGTCTTGAAAATCTAAAATTTATTTCTCTCCATTTATATCGTTTAACATTAGAATACCTTTTGAAACCCAAGTTGACTGTACAAATGGTTGTCCACCAGAAAGCAGATTCAGATTGTGCCATACGGGAGTATGGGTATGCCATATAGTTTTAGATGGAAAAAGGGATTCAATCTTTTTAAATATTTGGAGAGTATAGGAAAGTATAGGTCCATAATGTAATGAGCACTTCCTATACGTAAGGCCAGAAAATAAAAATTCTTGCAAACGAACTGGAGAAATAAGCTCTTTCTCGATTTCTTTCCACGAAGACTGTGAACAAGGATCAAACCATTTCTTAACCGAGAGCAGAATAAAGGACCAATGATACCATTTAAAATTTGGGCAACCCCATCCACCTTTCATTTTAGTTCTTTGAAGTGTAGACCACTTAACGCGGGGACGTTTTCCATTCCAAATATATTTTATTAGTAAAGAATCTAGTTTTTTCCAGTAATTTGTAGGTGGGGGGAGAGGTAGCATGGAACTAACAAAATTGATGCGAGGCAGAATATTCATATTTATTACTGACATTCGGGCAGAAGGTGATGAGGGCAGATACATCCACTCCATTCCAAATATATTTTATTAGTAAAGAATCTAGTTTTTTCCAGTAATTTGTAGGTGGGGGGAGAGGTAGCATGGAACTAACAAAATTGATGCGAGGCAGAATATTCATATTTATTACTGACATTCGGGCAGAAGGTGATGAGGGCAGATACATCCACCTTTGAATATCAGACTCAATTTTTCCATAAATTGACAGTTTATTTTTGAGATGAGGGGTAAAGTGGGTCCGAGTTCGATCCCTAAATATTTAACTTGTGTTGATATTAGGATATTGTTTGGAATAGAAAAGTTAAGGCCACTGGAATTAAAAGGCATCAAAATAGTTTTAGAATGATTCATTTTAAATCCCGATAGTATGCCAAATTCATCTATAATTTTGAGGGCGTTAGGAAGTGAGCGCTGCAAGTCAGATAGAAATAATAAAGTGTCATCTGCATATAAGGAAATAGAATGGCTTGATGCGCCTAACTGAATTGGTGTAATAAGACTGCACTGTCTAACATACTGTGCCAGGGGTTCTATTGATAAGTTGAACAAAAGGGGGGAAAGTGGACAACCCTACATTTGCATAACTTTTTACCTGAACCAGATGCAGCAGGTACTTACGTAAATCATCATTGGATTGGATGTCTAAACTTTGAACCGCCAATCTTATGACCTTCATGTCTGCAAAATCCACACTCAGAAGCTCAAGGGCCAAAGACGGCCCTATATCCTCTGGTCCCCAGTGACTCAACAACCAATGGACATCCTGGACCGCAGTTGGCAACATCCAGTCAACCGTGCGAAGAAACTGAGGTAAATTTGAGGCATAGTGAACACTTTCTTCTTTAAGCCTTCTGAGGCAATCTGTCCTTGTGAAAGGTGTTGTTGGAGAAGTCTCACTTGATGGTGAGGAGAGTCTGGATTCTCCTGAGAGGTCCAGTGTTGAAGAGTCAGAAACAGGAGATGTACCACTACCAGAAGAGCTCTTGCCATATAGCAGGACAACGGGAAAGTTGTAGCGATCCAGCATAAAGGTAATTGCCATTGCTTTGGCTACATCAGGGTTAGTGGCGGTAGACAGCTTTTCTGCTTCGTAAGTGAATGCCTCCTCATCCCATTCTGGGAAAGGCCACATGTGCAGAGTGTGTGGACCTTGGCTAAGATCTTGGATTGATCTGTGGTCAATCAGCTGAAGGTTTACGAAGTACAGTACTTGCCCTTTTCCTTTTTGGTAATCTTGTACTTTAGATGAGTTTGGCTTTGTGTCCTTGGTTGACGTGCCTTCAACAGTACTAGCATTAATTGTGAGGCCTAATTTAGCTCCGTGAGGGATATCCCTGATCAGAATGTCAAATTCCAGCCAGGAGTTCCACAGCACTTCATCCGTAAACTCTTTTGAAGTTGAACAAACCGATGACACAGTCTTTCTACCATAGATTATGGTGGCTTCCACATGGACAAGTGGGTAGGGTGACCATACGTGCCATTTTCCCAGGACGCGTCTTGGCCAGGATTTCTATATTGCCTAAAATATCTAGGTTTTGCCTTTGTTTGCGTGTGCAGACCGATTGGTGTATGACATCAAAATACCTCGAGAGCATTTTGAAAGCATAAGGAACCGTCTGTATGGTATTTTGATGTCATACACCGATCGGTATCGATATTTTAGGCAATATAGAAATCCTGCCCAGGACGCGTCCTGGGAAAATGGCACGTATGGTCACCTTACAAGTGGAGGTACCTTACTTGGGAGTTCTGGGATGTCAAACCCTAGGAGTTTAACCCTAAACTTTCTCTCACAATCCCAGAGGGAAATCATCACAATGTCCTCCCAATGTACTTTCTTCCCATTAAGGGAAAGCTCCTCGTGGGAGCTCGAGAGACCAGTGAGACTGTCCACCAGTGGCCAGTGGACGCGTCCTGGGAAAATGGCACGTATGGTCACCTTACAAGTGGAGGTACCTTACTTGGGAGTTCTGGGATGTCAAACCCTAGGAGTTTAACCCTAAACTTTCTCTCACAATCCCAGAGGGAAATCATCACAATGTCCTCTACTTTCTTCCCATTAAGGGAAAGCTCCTCGTGGGAGCTCGAGAGACCAGTGAGACTGTCCACTCTCTACTTACTGTGTTTTCTGGAAGGGATGAGATGGCAACCACTTAGAGATGAAGCTCCAGCATGTTTTCAAGGCAGTGTCTGACCCACAGGTAGCCAGAGAGCTGGAAGTCTCCAGTCAAGAATTCCTCCCTGCCACACACCTGGAGCACATAATCAATTGACCATCTTTAGAATGACAGGTCCTCCTTTGGCAATGATTCCCAGAAGATCTTGAGGAGATCACTGGGGGTATGTGTCAGGTCAGCTTTAATTGAATCACGTTTTTTTAGCTCTTCCCTTCATGGTGTGGCAAACTTTCTTCGGGTATAGCCAAGCTCACTTAAAAAATTTGTGTCTGAGGAGTCCAAATCATAGCCGATTAGGTCATTCAGAATGCCCTGGAAGTGAATTCTCTCCTTAGAGGCGGTTTTCTGAGCCAACACAGTGAAACAGACGGTCTGAAGACCATCGGCACCCTGAAACCATGGTGCATCCAGAGTTTTCAATACCTGAAATTCGTCATAAATTTCATACTACTCCTCCTCCTTGTGGTACAACAGACTATATCGTTCTGGGTCCAGAAGTGCAAATGGCTCAGAAAGTCTGTTGTTCTCCTGTGCTTGCATACACAGATGCACACGAAGCTGGTGGACGCTGCATTGCGCTGGGAGTTTGATCTGAACAGGCTCCTGGCTGTCCAGGACCTGGAAACCTTCCCTGACTGGCGACTTGCAAATAAATACAAGGCTGTTATCTGAGCAAGGTTCCTGTTGTTGGTGTGCATCCCATTTGTTCTCCATGGATACTGGAATGGAAGTTAACATAAGCACATTCAACTGTAACTAATTTTATTTTTCGTGCAGTGTTAAGAGGGACTTTTCAAAGGCAGTGCCATGACTGAGGTAAAGTTTTATTTATAACTGCAAATAAATTTAAAGAAAATGGTGAAGTGGTGCTTGCACTTGCTAAGCTCTCTGTTATGAAGCTATGGTCCTTTGACTGGTTGCCAGGGCAGTGTTTAGCGTGTTACTATGCAGTTGCTTGGATATTAAGCAAAGTAAAAGTGGCCAAAACGTATGGAATTCAGAGAGAGAGACTAATGTAATATGCACTATGACATACTTCTAAACATTTTCATATACAAATTAAATAAATAAAACCAAGGTGAAGTTGTTGTCTTAATGAGACTATTTACATTCCAGCCATGTTACTGGTAACATGGATATGAAATGTTGCTTCCTCATCTTTCCCCATCTTTGTGAGATTAAATATTTCCTTTAGTGTAAAAAATCCTAGATTTAAAGTGAAGCGGATTTTCATAGTGCCAGTGTTTTTTTATTTGGTGGTAAATTGCCAGAGTTTTTTCATGTGTGCATGTACTTGTGCGTGTTTTTATGTGGGTACATTTTAATGTAGATAACTAACATTAAAATGTATTTTTTACATGCTGATTTTGTGCTTCTCTCACTTACAGACTAGGTGCAGCTAAATATGATAATGACTTACTAAATAATATCACAACAACAATTGTGCACAGTTTAGAAGGTACACAGGGTGGCTTAACACTGGCATATCTTATTCCACTCTCTCTTACTGCCATTTAATTAGTAAACATTTTTCTTTAAGTCATTCAAGTCTATTAGTAAGTCTTTTTTTTTGCAGTGGTATCATTCTTGTCTAATTTAAAACAAAAAATGTATATATATATACCTGTTGAACATGTTTTTATATAAATACAGTCTTAGTTTGAGGTACAGTAGATGACTATAAAGGTTTTGCAACACACAAATTGGTTCTGCCAGCCACTCAAGAGGAATGTATCATTCTTGAGCCTTGCCCCGCTCTGCTAAAGCCAAGAGAATCTACAGACTGTAAGAACTATACTCCTCATAAAATGTTGTGTTTTACAACATATTTACAATTCCAACTGAATGACAACTTGTGTTTCAACTTGTGATTATAATGAATCAGAAAATTGCACTCACCTATACAGCATGTATGTCTTTGGTTTCAGGTCAGTTTCTGTGGCTTGTGTGTGAGCTACAGTTCAATTTCCCTGCAATGCATCAATGTGAAGTGACTGATTGCACAACAACTCATCACTTCCTCATTCTTTTGTCTTTCTGCACCTGAGAGGAAGAACTTTTGATCACTACAGGCTTATTTTCTCTTGTTGGTTTCATTTCATTCAGAATGAATTTTCCATGGCCAATTATTTTTATGTATAAATAGATTTGTATGCCATATTACCATTTCTCTGTATATAAACCCAAAATGTACTATTATGTTTAGTGTTCATCTTATAATTAAAAGGGGGGTACCTTACTTGGGAGTTCTGGGATGTCAAACCCTAGGAGTTTAACCCTAAACTTTCTCTCACAATCCCAGAGGGAAATCATCACAATGTCCTCTACTTTCTTCTCTTTAATGGAAAGCTCCTTGTGGGAGCTTGAGAGACCAGTGAGACTGTCCACCAGTGGCCAGTACTCTCTACTTACTGTGTTTTCTGGAAGGGATGAGATGGCAACCACTTAGAGATGAAGCTCCAGCATGTTTTCAAGGCAGTGTCTGACCCACAGGTAGCCAGAGAGCTGGAAGTCTCCAGTCAAGAATTCCTCCCTGCCACACACCTGGAGCACATAATCAATTGACCATCTTTAGAATGACAGGTCCTCCTTTGGCAATGATTCCCAGAAGATCTTGAGGAGATCACTGGGGGTATGTGTCAGGTCAGCTTTAATTGAATCACGTTTTTTTAGCTCTTCCCTTCATGGTGTGGCAAACTTTCTTCGGGTATAGCCAAGCTCACTTAAAAAATTTGTGTCTGAGGAGTCCAAATCATAGCCGATTAGGTCATTCAGAATGCCCTGGAAGTGAATTCTCTCCTTAGAGGCGGTTTTCTGAGCCAACACAGTGAAACAGACGGTCTGAAGACCATCGGCACCCTGAAACCATGGTGCATCCAGAGTTTTCAATACCTGAAATTCGTCATAAATTTCATACTACTCCTCCTCCTTGTGGTACAACAGACTATATCGTTCTGGGTCCAGAAGTGCAAATGGCTCAGAAAGTCTGTTGTTCTCCTGTGCTTGCATACACAGATGCACACGAAGCTGGTGGACGCTGCATTGCGCTGGGAGTTTGATCTGAACAGGCTCCTGGCTGTCCAGGACCTGGAAACCTTCCCTGACTGGCGACTTGCAAATAAATACAAGGCTGTTATCTGAGCAAGGTTCCTGTTGTTGGTGTGCATCCCATTTGTTCTCCATGGATACTGGAATGGAAGTTAACATAAGCACATTCAACTGTAACTAATTTTATTTTTCGTGCAGTGTTAAGAGGGACTTTTCAAAGGCAGTGCCATGACTGAGGTAAAGTTTTATTTATAACTGCAAATAAATTTAAAGAAAATGGTGAAGTGGTGCTTGCACTTGCTAAGCTCTCTGTTATGAAGCTATGGTCCTTTGACTGGTTGCCAGGGCAGTGTTTAGCGTGTTACTATGCAGTTGCTTGGATATTAAGCAAAGTAAAAGTGGCCAAAACGTATGGAATTCAGAGAGAGAGACTAATGTAATATGCACTATGACATACTTCTAAACATTTTCATATACAAATTAAATAAATAAAACCAAGGTGAAGTTGTTGTCTTAATGAGACTATTTACATTCCAGCCATGTTACTGGTAACATGGATATGAAATGTTGCTTCCTCATCTTTCCCCATCTTTGTGAGATTAAATATTTCCTTTAGTGTAAAAAATCCTAGATTTAAAGTGAAGCGGATTTTCATAGTGCCAGTGTTTTTTTATTTGGTGGTAAATTGCCAGAGTTTTTTCATGTGTGCATGTACTTGTGCGTGTTTTTATGTGGGTACATTTTAATGTAGATAACTAACATTAAAATGTATTTTTTACATGCTGATTTTGTGCTTCTCTCACTTACAGACTAGGTGCAGCTAAATATGATAATGACTTACTAAATAATATCACAACAACAATTGTGCACAGTTTAGAAGGTACACAGGGTGGCTTAACACTGGCATATCTTATTCCACTCTCTCTTACTGCCATTTAATTAGTAAACATTTTTCTTTAAGTCATTTAAGTCTATTAGTAAGTCTTTTTTTTTTGCAGTGGTATCATTCTTGTCTAATTTAAAACAAAAAATGTATATATATATATATACCTGTTGAACATGTTTTTATATAAATACAGTCTTAGTTTGAGGTACAGTAGATGACTATAAAGGTTTTGCAACACACAAATTGGTTCTGCCAGCCACTCAAGAGGAATGTATCATTCTTGAGCCTTGCCCCGCTCTGCTAAAGCCAAGAGAATCTACAGACTGTAAGAACTATACTCCTCATAAAATGTTGTGTTTTACAACATATTTACAATTCCAACTGAATGACAACTTGTGTTTCAACTTGTGATTATAATGAATCAGAAAATTGCACTCACCTATACAGCATGTATGTCTTTGGTTTCAGGTCAGTTTCTGTGGCTTGTGTGTGAGCTACAGTTCAATTTCCCTGCAATGCATCAATGTGAAGTGACTGATTGCACAACAACTCATCACTTCCTCATTCTTTTGTCTTTCTGCACCTGAGAGGAAGAACTTTTGATCACTACAGGCTTATTTTCTCTTGTTGGTTTCATTTCATTCAGAATGAATTTTCCATGGCCAATTATTTTTTATGTATAAATAGATTTGTATGCCATATTACCATTTCTCTGTATATAAACCCAAAATGTACTATTATTTTTAGTGTTCATCTTATAATTAAAAGGGGCTTTAAATACAGTATGTGCTTGAACTGAACAGTGACTAAAATGCTAAAGTAAAATGTCACTCTCTTTAATCACTAGAGGGAGCTCACCAATAACTATCTATAGCGTTTGACTGATTGCACAACAACTCATCACTTCCTCATTCTTTTGTCTTTCTGCACCTGAGAGGAAGAACTTTTGATCACTACAGGCTTATTTTCTCTTGTTGGTTTCATTTCATTCAGAATGAATTTTCCATGGCCAATTATTTTTATGTATAAATAGATTTGTATGCCATATTACCATTTCTCTGTATATAAACCCAAAATGTACTATTATGTTTAGTGTTCATCTTATAATTAAAAGGGGCTTTAAATACAGTACGTGCTTGAACTGAACAGTGACTAAAATACTAAAGTAAAATGTCACTCTCTTTAATCACTAGAGGGAGCTCACCAATAACTATCTATAGCGTTTAAGCAAGACTGGTTGGATTAGCATTTTTATAAGGGCAAGTTTAGGGTTGGGGTAGGTGTAGGCGTTAAAAAATCTATCTAATAGGTAGAACATTTTATTTATTGTTCGTTTCTGGCTACAGCTGTATCCTGTCTAGCCACAACCATGCAAAAGCTTTTGTTTGGTCAAGGTCTCTCTCTTCTCTCTCCCTTTGATTGAAAAGTTTTATTTGAGTCAAGTGCTACATATTTTTGTGCTTTATATATGCATGCTCATGTAATTTAGGAAGCATGCAGGAGGGAAAAAAAAAGAGAATGTGGTTTTGCCACTAGTTTTTACACGATAATGAAGTTTCAGTTTATATAAACATTTCATCCTCATTTGAATTCTTGCCATTTTCTCACACTTATTTAACCATTTAAAAGACTATTTTATTTAAAGAAACTTTCAATGCAAAAAATTGGTAATGCTCCATGTTCCATTAGATTAAACTAAAAATAGATTTTCTAAAGAAAATGTGAGTGGTGCTTAAAGTGCAAAGCTGTGGCGTTTCTAAGGTGACCTGAGTGTTTGTTAGTATTTTGCTATGTGGTTTGTCTAACTAAATATTCCACCCACTATATACTGTATGGTTTTGTCCATCATGTCCTGTGTTATGGTTATGTGGTTTGTTTGTTTTTTTCTTCAGCAGTTAGTCAACAGGCAAAAATAATTAGTGTTAGTTGTAAGCAGTAAGTCTAACGGCTTAGAAAATGTTTGCACACCTCTTCTCAACAAACCATACAATTAAAGAAAATAGTCTGAAAAATATGAAAGTTGCTTTTTAAACACTTACTGGTAGCAACCACCGATTGAGAGATAAAAGAGAGTCTGGACAATTAAGTTAACGGATTTGATACCATTTCCACCAGTGGAAAGTGCAGGTATCAGACATCTCTATGGAGACACCATGTAAGTACTAAGTATAAAGTATTTTTTATTATTTTGCACCAAATAATTATGTCATTATATCGCACAGATACATTATTTTTGCACATTATATTTAGCAAAATTCTTACTTTTCTTCTCAAATTACAACAAAACCAATGAGAGTGTAAAGAATAAACAGTGTCTTCATAATGCATAATTGATCATCAACAAAAAGAAAGTAAAATTTTTGGTCACAATAAATAAAGAATCAAACAAATACAAATTAATAAATAAAATGTAGCTATTAAAACATGATTCCCCTTTTCGTCTTTTCTACATATATGTTTTTGTTTTCTCTCGTAAGTATTCATTTATGAAGCTACAATATTAGTCTGCAATTAAACCCTTATATATGTTATACTGAAATACAGAAACTGAGTTGTTTCACATTTACTCATTTCTGCTATTCCTTTTTACAGTGCATCTGCATTCTTGGCAGGTAATCATTAAGAATGTTAACATTATTATATTTCACAGCTTTAGGAATATGTGCATAAGGTTATATAAGGTTATATATAAAGCTGACAGATATGTACTTTAATCAATGTGGTAAGTGAACGTAAATGGGGCATCTGTGAAATTCAAAGTAATTTACTGCCTTTCTTGTCAAAAATAGACCAAATAAAATAGGTGGTTAATATTAAGCAATCAATCATATACAGTGGGTACGGAAAGTATTCGGTAACACTTTACTTGAAGGGGTGTGCATAAGACTGACATGACACCTTCATAATCATGACATGACACATGTCATGAATATGAAGGAGGTTTTATGCATGTTTATGACAACTGTCATTAAGTGTCATTCACTCAGTTATGTCATTTTTAATGCAAATATGACATTATTTGACCTAACCCTAACCCTACCCTTACCCCTAACCATAGCCCATAACAAAGACATCTCAAACAATGTCATCTTTGCATAAAAAATTACATAACTGAGCGAATGACACAATGACAGTTGTCATAAACATGCATAAAAACCCTTCATATTCATGACATGTGTCATGTCATGATTATGTATGTGTCATGTCATGATTATGAAGGTGTCATGCCAGTCTTATGCACACCCCTT
>NW_015506465.1:63197-65340 GCF_001515645.1 Sinocyclocheilus grahami | reverse complement strand
ACTGAAGCCTCTCCTCAGTGCAAGACACATGAAAGCCTGCATGGAGTTTGCTAAAAAACACCTGAATAAGATTCTCTGGTCTGATGAGACCAAGATAGAACTTTTTGGCCTTAATTCTAAGCGGTATGTGTGGAGAAAACCAGGCACTGCTCATCACTTGTCCAATACAGTCCCAACAGTGAAGCATGGTGGTGGCAGCATCATGCTGTGGGGGTGTTTTTCAGCTGCAGGGACAGGACGACTGGTTGCAATTGAGGGAAAGATGAATGCGGCCAAGTACAGGGATATCCTGGACGAAAACTTTCTCCAGAGTGCTCAGGACCTCAGACTGGGCCGAAGGTTTACCTTCCAACAAGACAATGACCCTAAGCACACAGCTAAAATAACGAAGGAGTGGCTTCACAACAACTCTGTGACTGTTCTTGAGTGGCCCAGCCAGAGCCCTGACTTAAACCCAACTGAGCATCTCTGGAGAGACCTAAAAATGGCTGTCCACCAACGTTTACCATCCAACCTGACAGAACTGGAGAGGATCTGCAAGGAGGAATGGCAGAGGATCCCCAAATCCAGGTGTGAAAAACTTGTTGCATCTTTCCCAAAAAGACTCATGGCTGTATTAGATCAAAAGGGTGCTTCTATTAAATACTGAGCAAAGGGTCTGAATACTTAGGACCATGTGATATTTCAGTTTTTCTTTTTTAATAAATCTGCAAAAATTTCAACAATTCTGTGTTTTTCTGTCAATATGGGGTGCTGTGTGTACATTAATGAGGAAAAAAAATAACTTAAATGATTTTAGCAAATGGCTGCAATATAACAAAGAGTGAAAAATTTAAGGGGGTCTGAATACTTTCCGTACCCACTGTATATAAAATATAAACATAGGTGATAATTTACAATAAGCCTCAGGTTTACAGCATGTTGCGCAATGCAGAAGCTCTCTTAACACTGTTCAAATTTAAAGTTAAAAGTTTTTATGCATCAGTTTAATAAATTCAGTTATTATGAACAAACAATATATTTATAAATTAACACAAACCTACATTAATGCTGTTAGTTCATGATGCAGTAACTAAACAATGTGAACCTATATGTAAGGTGTTACCAAATTATATTTATATAGAAACAACAAAAGTACAGGCATGTTTTATGAACAAAAGGCACATTACATTTGAGTCAGATTTACTGTTTTGCATCTTGCATTAAAGTTTTATATTGTGCATTATTATAATCTCACAAAACCACACTCTTCTATTCTTTTTCCTCTGTTTCTTCAGAATGTTGCCAGGTGACTGAAAATTCCCTGAAACATCTTGAATCTCGGTCTCATTTAGTGGTTGTCCCTCATCCACCACAGCAGCCTGGGCAGAGCTTCCCTCACCTCCCTGTTGTGCAGACTGTAGATGAGCGGATTAATGCAAGGAGGCACCTGAAGCATCACCAGCAGCATGATGTGGAGGGTTCCAGGGTAATCCAGCAAACGGACCATTGCCATGTTGCCCTCGAGTTCCCACAAAGCATCTGAGACTATCATCAGAAAGATGGGGAGCAGCATGGAGCAGTAGAATATCATGGTTTTGCGTGGTCTCTTGTTGACCTTCTGGAAAGGCTGAACGGCGTTACGCGCCTCCTGATACATGTGCAGGTACGAGAACGAGTAGGAGCAGATGCAAAGCAGCGTCACCACAAGCCCAACCACTTTTTGAAACACAGCAGAGCCTCGTGGAAAGCTACCAGGAGATTTTGGAGCACTTTTTGCTTATATCTGCTGACAAGCTTTATGGAGATGCTGATTTCCTTTTCCAGCAGGATTTAAGCACCTGCCCACAGTGTCAAAACCACTTCCAAGTGGTTTGCTGACCATGATATTACTGTGCTTGATTGGCCAGCCAACATGCCTGACCTGAACCCTAAGCTCTAATCATCAAAAAAATTAAAACAAAAAACTTCTGAAATGTTTTACTTTACATGTAATGAATCTAGAATATATGAACGTTTCACTTTTTAAATAAGTTACCAAAAAAATAACTTTTTCCACAATATTCAAATTTTTGAGATGCACACACACACATATATATACATATATATACACATACACATATACACATATACACATATACACATATACACATATACACACATA
>NW_015506465.1:8864-63138 GCF_001515645.1 Sinocyclocheilus grahami | reverse complement strand
ATACATACATATACATACATATACATACATATACATACATATACATACATATACATACATATACATACATATACATACATATACATACATATACATACATATACATACATATACATACATATACATACATATACATACATATACATACATATACATACATATACATACATATACATACATATACATACATATACATACATATACATACATATACATACATATACATACATATACATACATATACATACATATATATATACATATACACATATATATACACATACACACATACACACATACACACACACATATACACACATATAGTGGGAGAACTTGCACAATTGATGGCTGACTAAATACTTTTTTGCCCCACTGTATATAGTATTTCATTTCAGAAATATTTTTTACTTTTTTTTAATAGTGGGTGCAGGACACTATAGTTCAGAAATGTAAGTGAGGTTAGCAAACTAAAGTGAACTGTGACAAATTATACCCAAAAATTTCTTCATACAGTGGACTACCAGTAAAATTTGGGATCAATTTTTCAGACACTTTGACCTGACCGTTGTTTTGCTTAAGTGTTTTTTCTTTAATTGCTAATGTGACCTTATTACTCCACAGACTGAAGAAAATTAATCATTGCTTAGTAATTGGTTGACCTAAATTGGTATTATCTAATTGTGTACTTACATTTAACAGCTGAATATTTTTTGGTTGATTGTAATCCATTACACCTTTCTATCAAAGTTATCTGACATTATCAAGATGAATTTGTTCTGACACAGTTTAACTCTGAGTTCTTGTCATATTTTATTACCATTTTCTAAACGATAGTGAATAAACTGTGATACAATGTGAGAAATGTTGAATATATATAGTGTAAAAACAATTTTTACTCACAATTTTCGATCTGAAATTTCTAGTCTAAATTTCCCATTTAAATTAAATTCACAAAGTACTGCATTGAATTAAATGTGAAATTTTAAAGTAGAAAGACTAAAATTGTATTTTCTGGCTCCAAGTTGTCGTCTTTCAAATTTCACAGAAAAACGTGTTTCTGATGCCTGGCCTTCAAATAGTCAAAATTTTGTTAATAATATATAGATAGTAATAAGAAAACTGCATGACCATAATGTATGGCCTTCCTTACAAACCAGGCCACTACAATGAGGATAAGTGGGTTTTCACTGGAAAGGGATGTGGCTTTCATTTCTTTTCTTGCCAGAGGCATCGCTCCTGAATGAGCTCAATGAGACTTACCTTTTTAATTAAGGTAAGCTAATTAAGGTCATTTTGAAGAATCTGGGATTAGAAAAAATGTAGGACTGTTTGTGAACATATGAATGTGGAAATCGTATTTCAGTTGTTATTTTTTCCCCCCTCATGACTTTGCCAACTACGTTGACTACTTCTTTGGCCACATCTGGCTCTAATTCATTTCATTCTTTCTGATTTAATAGAAAAACGTGTGTCTGATACCTGGCCCTCAATATATCGAATTTTGATAATAATATAGATAATAAGGAGAAAACTGCATGCTCATTATATAATGGACAGCCTTCCTCACAACCAGAGCACCATAATGAAAACACTTCGGCTTTCACTGGAAAATAAGTTGGCTTTCATTCATTTTCTTGCCACAGTTCAGTGAGACTTACCTTTATTTTTTGTTAATTAAGGTCATTTCATAGAAAAGGAGGTTCAGAAAAAAATTTCAAGAGAGCATTTGAGAGTAGTAGAACACTTTTTATTGATCATTTTAAAATCTCATACTCTGTGTACATATGTGTTAGATCCAGTTGCTTTACTACTCTTATCAGCAGATATGAATCTTTGTCTGATATCCAAAAGTAAGGCAGCATTGTTTCAAACAGGATTTTGCCTTTAACTGAGACCATGACACAAGTCTACATTTGGCTATTACATCTTTACACATCATGACTTCAATTTTATTATTATTGTATTACAAGTTGAGTTACAAGTGTTTATAAGTGATGGGTGTGGGTGTGTTAAGCATGTGGATCAAGACTATCTGCTAAGACTTCTCCGCAGAGTAGATATTTTTGCAAAGCCTACGGAACTCTAGCAGTCAGAGGATTATTAGGAGAAACCAGATAAGGCATGGAAGGGTAATGACAGCGAGCCTTAAGAGTCTGACAAGGTCACTCCTTCTGCTGTCATATCGAAGAAAAGTAGAGAGGGAAAAAGCAGCACTGTTCTTGTAGGAAATGCAAGCATAAAGGGACAGTTCACCTGGAAATAACATTTCTATCATAACTACCCTCATGTTATATAACCACTTCAGCCTGTTCAGCCTGGAAACTTCCAGTCATATGGATGGACTGAAGCTTTAATAGTACTGAATGAAGCTGTTTTTAGAAGTTTGAAAGCTGTAGTCCATTAAAAATTGTAATGGTTTGTTTGACTGTTGTCCAACTCTGACAGCAGTTCAGTGATAGTATGTGATTAGTTAGCAAGACACATTTCGGGGGGGTTGCAGTTATTCCATGGCATAGAATAATTATTTTGGGTTCCTCAAAAAACTTTTAGTGTTCAGTTCTTAAAGGAACCTCTTTTTATTAGTGTGAAGTAGAACTTTTTGTGCAATGAAAGGTTCTATGGATGTTATAGTTTCTTCATGGAACCATTGATTCCAATAAAGAATTTTTATTTTTAAGAATGAAGTTAACAATCAAGCTTTCGTGGTAGAGCCACAGCGGTTGATATCTTTCCATTTTAAAGAATATAGAAGAGAGTATACCGTCTGAGTATGAAGGACTACTACATTCATGAGGAACGAACTTTGTGACCCTTGTATTCTACATAGTATGAATGTGTCATATGAATGAAATCCAGACTTATACAACATTTTTGCAAGTAGTAGGTCATCCAGGGAATTTTCACCTTCTATTTTATAAATGCTTTGAACTCAGACATAATACTCATGTCACACGATGTGTTTCACCTTCTATATAGTAGGGAAATAGGCATATTCAGACGCAGTGATTCATACTTCACAGAACATATTTTTTTTACAGTCGTAATGTTCGTTCCGCTTCAAATGTAGTATGCTCTCGTTTCATACAAATACAACTTGCACCATCTTGCATCTGTTATCGTTTGTAGTGAAAATTAGCTCAGAGGACTTTAGTTTTAACCCTTGTATTCTACATAGTATGAATGTGTCATATGAATGAAATCCAGACTTATACAACATTTTTGCAAGTAGTAGGTCATCCAGGGAATTTTCACCTTCTATTTTATAAATGCTTTGAACTCAGACATAATACTCATGTCACACGATGTGTTTCACCTTCTATATAGTAGGGAAATAGGCATATTCAGACGCAGTGATTCATACTTCACAGAACATACTTTTTTTGCATCTGTTATCGTTTGTAGTGAAAATTAGCTCAGAGGACTTTAGTTTTAAAGGACTTTAAGCTTTAAGTTAATGTAGATATGGGCAGTGTTGGGGAAAGTTACTTTTAAAAGTAATGCATTACAATATTGCATTACTCCCTAAAAAGTAACTAATTACTTTACTTAGTTACTTTTTATAGAGTAATTAGTTACGTTACTTTTGAGTTACTTTTTTAATCTGGCCAGGGCTTGCTTGTTTGTTTTTAATATAAAAAAGTTCTTCTTTTACAAATGTAAAAGCCCTTTCACAATAAAAGTGAAATGAGTATGCCTCCGGCTGAAGGAAATGTAAATTCATGTCTGTACAGTAGATAGCGCAGCTCAAACAAACTGCATGAAGAATATGACGCAGGACATGAAAGTTCAACACTATTCAGCAATAACAGAAATGAAATGTGGATCATTGAAGGTCAGTAGCAAAGACATTGGTTAATAAAATGGGATTATATACATAAATTATATTTGTCTTATTTAACATATTTAATTATTGCAGGTTTGTATAATATTCTGAGTTTGCATTCGACTGTTTTTATTCATTTTGAGGAATACTGAATCTGTTTTTGTGCAGGTGAGATGAGTAAATACATGTTCATATTTAGTCTAGAACTACAGCAAGCAATCATGCTCACACAGCATGCACAATGCACTTACTCCCGATTTCTCTCAACATGGCAACACGAGAGCTGTCAGTCAAGAAATGGGAACAAAGTAATTGGCGTTTTTGGAAAAGTAACTCAAACATTTCCCTCTAAATTAAAAAAGTAATGCGTTACTTTACTAGTTACTTAAAAAGTAATTACGTAACTCGCGTTACCTAAATTGTACATATTGCTACCTAATGGCACATATTAGTAGGGCACCTCCCCAATGAAAGATTTTTATCTTTTTTTGAGAGTGTGGCCGTGTAATAAACCCCTTCAGGGTGATACAATGACCAGCTGACTGTGAAGCCTTACATGAATCTCGTTGTCTTGTTGTGACTGTTTCCTAATATGCATCAATTTGATGCAGATCCAAGTGAGATGGTCAGTATAGACAGGGATAATCAGCCAAACTGACTGCTAGATGGTGAGTGACAGATAAGGTGAAGAAACACATCATGTGGGTGAGGGAACTAATCCAACCTTGGTGTGGAAGTGATTGTAGCAACATCTGTTTCTGGAGTCTGTTTATCCACTGCTTAAATAACCTTGCGTTGCTTTCCTTATTTATTTATTTTTTTGGCAGGGAAATGTCATTGAGACCACTTGTCCATCCTTCAGCTAAATATGGGGCAATGAAGGGCACATAGAGGTGGCACTGGATTAGAAAGGGATGAAGAAGAAGGGTGGGGCTTTTTTTAAGTCTGAACAGACATTGGTTGACAAGTTCAGTCTGTAGAGTTTCTTGTCCAATCCTGGCCATTTTCTGGAAGAGAGAATTATATGAGGTCTTATTAGGAGAGTCTGGAGGCGTACGTTTAGGAGGAAGGCTGCTGGACAGAAGACTGTTATTGTTTTCAGATACACTTTGATCTCAATAACAAGCTGTCAATATGGTAAGATTTCTGGAAATTATTAGATATGATTCATACTTATGACTGGACAATTTTCTAGAAGATCTTGAAGAGAATGAAGTGTATATGTGCAGGTTTAACTGGTCATTTTAACTTAATGACATCAAGCTGATTCAGTCATATGAAATTATATTTTCCTTGAATAAAACCAGTTTGCATAGATGCTACACATAAAGCACATTGTGAATGTAGAACTTTATGTGTCAATATTGAGCCTGCATGGTTTAATATAAGGCTTAAAGTTCATGAGTCTTTTTGGCTTGCAGTGTTTTGCAAATATATTTACAGTGCAATTCATATTCAAAGCATCACTACTGTTAAGTATTTAGAGTGTTTTCTAGTGATTAACAAGCGACTTCTCTTCTTTACCTTTGCTAGTGATTGTGGTTTCTGGATACATGTGGTAATCCACATCATCAAAGCGAGGGAACTTACAGGGTTTGATTACAGTGCTAAGACTATCATGGTCCTTTGACATTTGCAGTGTCATTCTGTGATTCCTCCTGAGAATGTGCATGTGAACAAAATGATTCTGGCTCTATGAGAGGAATGTATATTGTATATATACAGTATATATGTTGGTTTTAAATAGCATTTTACACAAAACCAAGGCAAGAACAGGCAAAAGGGTCATTGGGTACTTTTTGTGCTCTCCTCAATCAAATCGTAGTGAATCGTATGGAGATGGAGAATATTTGTGATGTAGCAGGAGCTATTGCAGCTATATTTAAACACTGTGTTCAGTTCTGGACTATGTGAGAACATATTGTTTGACAGATCTCTTGTACTTGTACATTTATCTTACATGTTCCAGAATACATTTCATGGAGAAACTCATTAATGCAATGTACAGTAGGCATATAGAGACTGTACGCTTCTCGCATCTCATGCTTTCTTTAGGGAACATGTTAAATACAATTTCATGAAATGTTTATGCATTCAATATTATGTTTTTGAAATACAATTTGAGGACTTGTTCTTATTTCCTTTTAATCTTCTATATTATTATTATATCACCTTTATTACTGAAGTGTGATATGAGAGTCATCATTGGGTAAATAAATCAATTTCATTCTTCTGTCACATTGTCTTTTTTTGTGGCTGTAGCACTAATCTATGCAAATAATTGCGTGTTCTTTCCTTTTAACTCTTCAATAATAGCTTCACTAAAAACCCATTAAATCTGCTTCACTTGAGGGCATATGGATGGTAAAAGTGGAGTAAATTCTGCATGTTCTCTACAGCCATTTGTGATGTGGAGCTATTAGTCATGACATTATTTCTTCAGTTCTAAATGGATGTTACTTAATTTATTTTATTTATTTATTGTATATACATAACCATATAGTTCTTAATGTTCGTTTTGTTTTTCTAAGATCTAAAGATATCATTAATAAAATAAATGGATTAATTCGATTATTAAGTGTCTTAAGTGTCCACCTTCAGGTTACCTATAAAGTATTATGAGATTCAGTCTATACATAAAATATTAATTTCATTGCATTAAATAGCAATAGCAAGCCAATTACTTAATTTTTTTATGTATGATAAAGTCACTATCATTTGTTTGCAAATTCCATCTGATTTGATATTTTGATATTTAATGCAGTGATAATCTTACACGTTTACACTAAACCTGATAATTAATATTTATTATAACACTTATTTTACCAAATACTTTGAGGCCACTAAAGTTTCCACATATTTTTACTTTAAAAAGTTTAACTTAGAGAACTGTTTAAAAGGAAATGCTTTTCATAAAGTTGTTCTTGTCTGCTTGTTGTTTGCCATGAATATACCTGGAAATATATTTTCCTTGCTTAATCCAAGACTAGGAACCCCCTGTGAAGGTTATCCAGTTCCAAATAATGAGCAAAGTCATTTTAAATGTTCAGTCTGATTTGTAAATGCCCCATGAGGCCCTTAGTATATCGCAATCTCTTTTTTTCATTAGCCCACTGATGCCCAGAATGACGCCCGCTCTTTCCTGAGTGAGGACATGATTGCTGGTGAGTGTGTGAACAATCTCTACGTGATTTTGCTCATTCAGAACATTTGATTCACACTGCTTGCCTTTAAGTGGTGAATTTTTAATTGATAAAAATCTTATTATGCAGCTTTTCACATCCTGTTTTCAATTTCTTTTTTCCTTTTATTTCATCTCAAATCAAAGAGTTCAAGGCTGCCTTCGACATGTTCGACACCGACGGTGGAGGTGATATCAGCACCAAGGAGTTGGGTACCGTCATGAGGATGCTAGGTCAGAATCCATCCAGAGAGGAACTGGATGCCATCATTGAAGAAGTAGATGAAGATGGTAAGTTGGGTTGTGTCCAAAAAATGGACTACATTAAATAAGGGTTCACATGCAATAAGCTGGGACAGTTCACCCAAAAATGTTAATTCTGTCATCATTTACTCACCCTCATGTAATTTCAAACCTGTATGATTTTTTATTTTTATTTTGGTGAACATAATAGATATTTTGAAGAATGTGGGTACCCAAACAGTTTACGGTAGCCATTGACTTCCGTAGTTTTTTTCCATACTATGAAAGTCAATGGCTACCGACAACTGTTTGGTTACCAAAATTCTTTTTATTTGATTGATTGATTTATTGATTCCTTATTTATTAAACATTTTAGATTTATAACTATTTACAGCAGAGCCTGAGATCTGGCCATATACATTTAAAAACAGGGGGGTGGGGGGGGACTTACAATACAATATTACAAAACAATATTAGCAGGATAACAAGTACATTTCAGGATTTCAAGAGGTCTGATAAAGTGTCAATAAGGTCCAACCAAAATTGTATTGTCTTTCTGGTGGCACCATGGATTTTGGCTGTGGTACACTCCAAAAGGACAATGTCCAGCAAGTACATATGACATCCAAGTAAACCTAACTGGGGTAGATGGATCAAACCACAATTTCAGAATAACCTTTTTGACAGCAATAAGAGCAGCAGACAGAATCCTTTTTTGATTGACAGACAATGACAGCGACGAATCATCCAGCAAGAGAAAAAGCAGTGGGTCCTTATGGTTCTGAGTCTTCAGAAGATCCAACAATAAGTCCTGTACCAAGGACCAGAGCAACACAGCTCGGGAGTGCTAGCATAACCAAATTTACAGCATTTACTAGTTACTATATCAACATTACAGTATATAGAAAAAAAAGTGCACCAAAATTCAAAAGTCTTTTGAAGATATCGCTGAACATTTTTTTTGCCATAGTAAAATTATATTTGTGGCTTAAGTAAATTTTTCATCTCAGTTTTTATTACTCATTAAAATGAGACAAATCTGCTATTATTTTAATCTCCAATCTGTTATTTATCAGTTTAGATTATTTTTCAATGCTTCGCTAACTATCAGAAGACAGTAACCGGTTTTAAATTCCAGTTGCGCAGACGGGTTATGTTGTAACACTGCGTTACAATGTGCCCTGCCGTGCTATTCTATGACATTAGCGATGTAATTCACACTATTTACTTTATTAAATTTGAATGATAAAAGACGAGAAACAGGTGAATAAAGACTGACAGTCAGTGTTTAATGTTAAGAAATTATTGTTTCAAGACATTTAAAGCATTTTGCCTTAACTATCGGCGTGTCCTCAGAGCGATTACATGCTCTAGACGTTGTGTTGCTCCAGCTGTGTGAACACAGATGCGTAAATGCTGCTGCAAATATGCTTTTTTCAATTAGCAGGCCAGGTAATATACACAGCGGTATGATTAAAACAGCATTCACTTATCTTAGATGTGGATTCCAGATGTTCTGAAACACGCTGCAACAGTTGATTTGCGAGCAGCGATGCTTAATTTGCTCCGAAGCAAGCTGAAAAGCTGCTGAATACTGAATACAGCTTATATAGGAATGCCGCGATAGGTGTGGTATTCCTATAGGTAGATGTGATCAGCTGAGAATCAGCTGATGCAAGCTTGACTCACGTGACCTGCCAGAACTAACGCTAAAGCTTAATTTATAATGAATCATTTGGTGAGCTGGGTTTTTTGAGGTATCAAAACAATTCCCCCAGACAGTGTCTCAATCAATCACAGTGTTAAGTTCTCTTTCCCAGAAACCCTCAGTCAGAATGTTTAAATACTGTCATACCACAAGTGATTTATAAATTACACTCACAAAACCTCTGGAAGCCATACTAGAATTTATCCAATTTCATCATGGGATCAGGAGATATTTTAATCAACCAGGGTATCCGTAGGCTTCCAGCACACATCTTAATCTTAAGTACAAGAAAAAGGAGAATCCTGGGAGAAAGAATTCATCCTTTAGAATCTGAAAGGACTTGAGCCCATAATAATTGTACAGGTATTTTAAAGTGTAAATACCACATTAAACCCATCATTTGGAAACGATTGGTTTGTTACCAGTACAAATATTATTATTATGCCAAATGAGGGTAGTCACTGTAAGAATCTGAAGCTCCCATAATCTTTTCTGCTGCTTTCCAGGTTTTGATAGAATGGTATATAATTGGACCGAACTTTTCCAGAGCTTTCTTAGATATTAAAGGGTAAATACTGTAGACGCAATGGGTAAGTAATATTAGTTTCTAAGGCCCGGCATGGCACAGGGGAGACAACATCTATCCACGTCCTAAGTGGTCTCATCTGGAGTGCTAAATAATAGGGTAGGGATAAGCCACCATGAGGTTTTAGCTGGTGCATAGACTTAAGACGAATTCTAGGCCTTTTATGATTCCACAAGAATTTTGATACTGCGGTATTGATCTCTTTAAAATAGCCAGCAGGTGGTATCAGAGGTAACACCAAGAATAAAAAACTTAGCATCGGAAGTATATTCATCTTAATAGTGGCTATCCTTCCATGAAGAGCCAAACAAAGTGGAGACCAACACAGATTGCTCTTAATCTTATCCAGAATAGACTGATAATTCCACTTGGAAATGTGAGATAATGAAGGAAAAACTCTAATTCCAAGATAATTAAACTGGTCACTGACAAGTAAGGTCTGAATATCTGATTTAGTAGCTAAATTAAGGGGCATAAGTATGGATTTGTTCCAATGAATCTTATAACCAGACAGTTTACCAAATGTATCAAATAATTTTAAGCATTCCTTAACCGAATCTGTGATGTTTGATATATACAGCAAAACATCATCAGCATAGATTGAAATTTTATGGGACGTATTCATACAACTTATTGGAACTATTGTGGGACATTGTCTGATCACTTGGGCCAAAGGCTCTAATGATAAATTAAACAGCAGGGGTGACAGGGGACAGCCTTGACGAGTACCCCTGCCAAGATAAAAGGAAGGGGAGATGTGGTATCTTTACAGTAATACTTTAGGTTGGGGTGCAGTTAAAGTGTCCACAAGAGGGGACTATGTTATTATATTGTGGCATTGAGGCCGTTTGCTCCCCGTTATAAATGTGTTCACTATTATTACCTGTTTTGGGGATTATTACCTGCCTTTGTTTCAGGAGCACACCCAGCAACCGAAGGAGCCTTTGGGTGTGTTTATGGCTGACCTGCGACATCTAGCTCAACACAGTTATCCTACATTCAGCGAACATGTGAGAGATGGATTGGTTCTGGATGCGTTCATCCGAGGATTGACTCCAGACCACCTACGGCAGCAGGTACGAATAGCTCAGTCATCTAGCCTTGACGAAGCCCTAGACCAAGCTCAAGTTATAGAAGGGATATTGGATGAATGGTCCAGTGAAGTTGTTGGCCGTCCCAGGGTTTTTGCTGCATATTCTGGGGAGCAGACTCAGTCACCAACTGTTAAGACGAATGCATCCCAGAGTGAACTCGTGGTTTGCTGGCGCTGTGGAAAAGCAGGGCATTTGCATCGGGAGTGCACCGCCCTGGATGTGGCAGCATCTATGCAGCCCTTGGGAAACGGACAGGGGCCGGAGAAGAGGGAGGTACTCTCAGCCCATCTGTCACTCCTGAACCTCCCTGTGAATCGTCTCTTGAGAAGACTAGTCCAGTCGAGTGCTGTCGGATTGAGGTCAAAGTGGATGGACAATCAGTGCGGGCTTTGCTGGACACCGGTTCTACAGTCACTATTATTCATCCCAGGCTCTTGATGAGAAGAGTTCTTCAGACTTCCTGATTTCCCCTTGTGACTGTCATGGGCGAGCAGGCAACTATGATGGGCCGTTGTGAGGTGAGGGCCTATGCTGTTCCCAATCAGGAGGCTGAGACAGTGGCAGAGGTCCTGCTGGAAGGCATGTTTGCTCGCTTTGGGGTCCCCAACGAAGTGCATAGCGATCAAGGAAGGAACTTCGAGTCCCAACTGTTCTCTGAGTTCTGTCAACAGTTCGGCATCCAGAAGACGAGGACAACTCCCTTGCACCCCCAGAGTGATGGGATGGTCGAGCGGTATAATCGGACACTAGCCACCCAACTGGCCCTGTGTGTGAACCGGGATCAAAAGGACTGGGATCTGCAGTTGCCACTGGTTCTGCTTGCTACTCGGAGTGCAGTGCAGGAGACAACAGGGTGTACACCAGCGCTTCTAATGCTGGGCAGAGAATTGAGAACCCCACCTTCCTTGCCAATGGGTCGCCCACCAGATGCACCACCTGGGTTGGAGTATGCCCATCAGTTACAAGATCAGCTACAGTCAGCCCATGAGTTTGCCCGTCGTCAAGCTCTGCAGGCAGGTATATGCCAGAAACGAGCATATGATCATCACTGCACAGGACGTGATTTGAATGCAGGAGAGTTTGTATGGGTCTGTGGGTCTAAGAGACAGAAGGGATGCTCGCCTAAATTAGATTGTGCCTGGGTAGGACCATGTTATGTGGTGAAGAGGCTTGGAGGGTCCATTTATCGTGTTAGGAAGAAGCCTGGAGGTCATACTGTGGTTTGGCATCGGGACCGGCTGGCCCCGTACCAAGGAGAACAGCGACCCTTCGGTAACAGAAGTCCGCGGCAGACTGTTGGGGCAACCCATCCTGCGTACAGAGGAGCTGAACACGCAGCGCGTGGGGAGCCTCAGCAGGATATAAAGAGAGGGTGACTCCATAACCCGGATTTCTGGGGGAGCTCTAGACACTCCTGGAGGAACTGAACACGCAGCGTCAGGGGGGTCTGGGGTTCTCCTGGGATGGTCTGGGTTGGAGGCACCTGAAGATCGTATGACAAGCTCAGACCGTCCATTGAGGGAAAGAAGACATGGCGGAAGTAGCCATCATGACTGTCCGACTACCCCCTTGGGAGCGGTGCTACCAACTTTTGTCCCACAACAGACCCGAAGAACAAGGACTGGATCACGGCTTCGGCCCAGATAGGCACTTAGAGTACCAAAGCGCTTTATGGATTTCACTCTTCCTCGGGGATAATGAAAACTGAGCAGTGTGGCATTGAGGCTGTTTGCTCCCCGTTATAAATGTGTTCACTATTATTACCTGCTATGGGGGGAAGCGTCTCGGGAGGGATAGTGAGGGGGAGGGGCGAGGTGTGCGACACCACATATTTTTGGCGACGAGGATCAGTGGATATTTTTTAATGGACAGTTATAGATGACAGAAGATGAATTTCAAGTGGAAGTGAATGCGCATGTCTTTCAAAACTAGAGGTGAGGGAATAAGGCAGGTCTGATGGCAACCATAGGAACTTCAGTTTTTGCTTCAGTGTCAGTTTTTGATGCATCAATCGTGGGAGGAGTATTGTGAGATTCTCAAGCAGTTTTTCGAGGCAAATGGAATAGATGATGGGGACAGAAAGAGAGCCATTCTGATTAGCGTAGTGGGGGTGCGAATGTACAGCTTGTTGCATAATCTCATAAGTCCCGAAAAACTGAAAGACAAGACTTATCAGCAAGTCGTGTTGGTATTGAAGAATCACTTTAATCCCCAAACTAGCGAAATTGTGCAAAGATACAAATTTGATTTGTGCACTCATAAGCCGGAAGAGTCGGTGACCGAATATGTCACAGAGCTGCGAAGATTGGCACAAAGTTGTAATTATGGAGCCACACTTGAGCAGATGTTAAGAGATCGGATTGTGTGCGGCATCAATGATTACAGAATTCAAAGACGTCTACTGGTGGAAGCAGATCTAACTTTTGACACTGTCTTGAAAATGGCTCTCTCTGTCGAAGCAGCAAGTAAAAACATTCAAGATCTGCAAAAGCCCCCCTCTATTGTGTGTCATAAAGTAAAAAAACTCCTCCATGCCAACACGCAGTAAAAAAGAATACCCTCAGAATAGTGGGCAGTGTTATAGATGAAAAGGTACAAATCATACAGCTGCTGTCATATTTGTGGAAAAATTGGACACATTGCTTGTGCTTGCCATAATGCTAAACCAAGGGATCGCAAGTCTCATCCTAATGGAGATGCTGCCAAAAGACCTGCTTGACACAAGTCAAATAAAGTGGATGTAAATGATCCTGGAAATATCTTTCCGGATTCTTTTGCATTGGGTTGCCTCACATACAAGTTGGGCAGTCTGCACTGTTCAGAAATACAAAAGGTGAAACCGTATACAATCGAACTAAATGTCGAGGGACAAGATGTGAGTTTTGAACTGGACATAGGTTGTGGCCTGATGGTTATGAATGAAGCCAGCTTCAAATCCACCTGGAAAGAATCATTGAGCCCTAAGTTGGAACCTGTACAAATTACTAGAAACCTATGCATGTGAACCTATTAAGGTGATAGGAGCAGCTTACGTGGATGTCACGTATCATCAGCAGAGAAAAAAGCTTCCTCTCATTGTGGTCGAGGGAGAAGGACCTAGTTTGCTAGGCCAAGGCTGGTTGGAACAGATAAAGTGTTGGGGAGAAATCCGAATGTGAGTATAAAGGAAACTGAGGAGGCCCTTAAAGCAACATTGCAGGGAATACTGCAACGTCACGAGGAAGTTTTCAAAGAGGAATTACGAACTCTCAAGGGGATGACAGCGACTGTACATGTCAAACCAGGGTCTGTGCCAAAGGTCTTCCGTCCCAGATCTGTACCTTTCGCTATGCGGTCTAAAGTCAATGCAGAAATTAGCAGACTGGTGAACGAAAACATAATCAACCCTGTGAAGTACTCAGAGTGAGCAGTGCCGGTTGCACCCATCCTCAAGCCTGATGGTTCCATTAGACTGTGTGGAGATTATAAGCTCACGATAAACCAGGCCTCACCTTTAGAACAATATCCCATGCCACGAGTGGAGGACCTCTTCACAACCTTGTCTGGGGGCTCGTCTTTTTCAAAGCTGGAAATGAGCCATGCCTACCAGCAGATCATAATGGATGAAAATTCCAAGCAGTATCTCACCATCAACACCCATAAAGGAATGTTCACATACAATCGCCTTCCCTTTGGAGTGGCTTCAGCGCCTGTGATACTTCAAAGGACTGTCAAAGGGTTGCTGCGAGGATTAACTCATGTGGCTGTCTGTCTTGATGATATCCTGGTCACTGGGGTGACGGATGAAGAGCACTTGCAAACCCTGGATGTTGTGCTCACTCGGCTACAAGATGCTGGTCTGCGCCTAAAAAGGAACAAATGTGAATTCCTTCAAAAAGAAGTGCGTTACTTGGGTTATCTGGTGAATGCCCAGGGTTTACATCCACTAAAAGACAAGGTGCAAGCATTGACAGAGGCTCAGTGTCCTACCAATGTCACTGAATTAAAAGCCTACTTGTGGTTGCTGAATTACTATAACAAGTTTCTACCTAATTTGTCCAGCGTCCTAGCTCCCCTCCACAGACTGTTAAGAAAGGGAACTCAACGGTGCTGGGGCGATTCCCAAACTAAGGCTTTCCAGAAATCAAAGGAACTTCTACAGTCTGCAGATGTGTGAGTATGCTATTCTTCTGAGAAAGATTTGATCCTCTTGTGTGATGCCTCTTTATACGGCGTGGGAGCTGTGCTTTCACATCGAATGGAAGACAACACTGAGAAACCCCTAGAGTTCACATCCTGTACACTGACAACAGCAGAATGACGATATTCCCAATTAGATAAAGAAGCTTTAGCCATCATCTTCGGAGTTCAAAAATTCCACAAGTATTTACAGTATATAGTCACAAATTTACTATTTGCACAGACCATAAGCCCCTGATAGTCCTTTTTGGAGAAAAGAAACCCATTCCACAGATGGGTTCCCCTCAAGTTCAAAGATGGGTTCTGCTGATGAGTGCATATGAATAAACAATGGTGTATAAGTCCAAAGACAGCCATGCAGACGCCCTAAGCAGACTTCCTCTCCTGAAAGTGGAACAAGATCAAGGTAATCCAGCTCAAGTTTTGATGCTGAACATGCTGGAATTCGAACCAGTTAGTGCTACTCAAATCAAAAATTGGACAAACAAGGATGCGGTACTGTCGCAAGTTCGTAATTATGTACTGAAGTGTTGGCCAACTCAAGTGGATCCACAATTCAGCCCTTACCACAAAAGGAAACTGGAATTGAGTGTGCGTGATGGATGTCTGCTCTAGGGAGCCATAGTAGTGGTGCCCAGTCAGGGCCGGGCCATGCTTTTAAAGTTGTTACACCAATCACATACAGGAATGGCAAAAATGAAAGGATTGGCTCAATCATATTTTTGGTGGCCTGGGATGGATAAGGAGGTTGAGAGGTAGTCCCAAATTTGTGAGTGATGTATGAAGCACAGCAAAATGCCTCCTGTTGCGCCACTGCACCCCTGGGAATGGCCTGAGACCCCATGGTCCCGTATTCATGTGGATTATGCTGGCCCTTTCTTGGGAAAGATGTTTTTGGTAATTTTAGATGCACATTCTAAATGGATGGACATTTACCCCATGACCTCATCAACGTCGCAAGCTACCATTGAGAAACTTTGCTAAAGTTTCAGCGTTTTTGGATTACCTCAGATCTTAGTTTCTGACAGTGGCTCTTGCTTCACAAGCACAGAATTTGAAAAGTTCATGAAAAACAATGGAATTCGTCATGTAAAATCTGCACCATTCCATCCTTCTTCTAATGGATTAGCAGAGCTATCCAAACGCTGTCCAAACGTTTAAAGAAGGCATAAAGAAGGTGACAGGGGATACCTTGGAAACCAGGTTGTAACAATTCTTGTTCAACTATCGGATCACCCCACATTCGACGACAGGGGTGTCATCTGCCAAGATGCTCATGGCAAGGAAGCTGAGATCAACTTTCGATCTTCTCTTGCCAGACATTAAAGCCAAAGTGAAGAATCATGACAAAGGTACCAAGTGTTCACGACTGGAGATGACATGTTAGTGCGTAATTACAGTTACGGTCCTAACTGGACACCTGCTGTCATCGTGAATGCCTCGGGTCCAGTCTCCTATACGGTTGCTGTCAGGAATGGACAAATCCTGAAGCGACATGTTGATCAAATCTGAATCCGACATACAAACAAATTTCAGGACTTAACAGTACCCTCTGAAAAAGGGTCCCTGCTACCTGAAATTCCCTGTTCTACTGAAATGGAGACCGCACCCAAAGTTGTTTCAAGCCTGGTCATGAAAGAAGGAGGCTGGGAAAAAGCTTCAGTTGCCTGACAAATTGGATGCACCAGCTGCTCCGCAGGTGCGACGTTCCTCAAGGGAGAGATGTTCCCCCATTCTTCTCCAGGACTATATTAGATAGCTAAAACATAGGTACAACCAAGTTATCAGAATAATTCTGAGAAAATTTGCTTTTTTTTTACTCTGAAAAAGTATTTTGTTCTAAGTTGTTATTAGGAGAATAACTTCCTCTTACTTCCTAGCGTTTTACAAAGAGTGAGTTATTTTCTCTTTTTTGTGTTTTAGAATATTTAACAGTATTATATGAACCAAAATGGGGAGAGGAAATTGGAGTATCTTTACTATAATACTTTAGGTTGAGGTGCACTTCATAAAGTGTCCACAAGAGGGGACTATGTTATTATATATAAGCTGTTTTTATTTTATTATGCACTCTTCCATGTGAGTGAATAAAGCTGTGTCTGTCTGTCCTCGCCTTTTGAGATTAAAAAGTCTCATTATTTATGGACACGTCTTTGTGATCATTCAGCACGACACCACAGGAGATATAACAACCAGTGAGTACTCTGGCTGAGCATTCAGAATAAATAGTTTTGACAGCTTGTAGAAAAAAAGAGCCAAACCCAAAATGCTCTAGGACAGACCACAAAAAACTCCACTCAATTCTGTCGAATGCTTTCTCGGCATCCAGAGAAAGGATTGCAGAGGAAGCTGTATATGAGTCTGCTTGTTGAATAATATGCAGAATGATATGTACATTGTCTGCAGCAAATCTCCCCCTTAAAGCCTGATTGATCTTAGTCAATCAAGTCTCCTATACATCTATCCAATCTGTGGATAGAAGGCTAATTGGCATTCGAGTGGATCCTTCCATTTCTTCAGCAGCAACGTTATTAAAGCTGTGGTTTGGTCCCTGTGTAAAGCCCCTTTTTCTAATGCAAAATTAAGAGAATTAAGAATCAAGGGTGCTATAATGTCCCATATTGTCTTCAGTAATTCTGGGGGAATCCCATCTAGCCCAGGGGATTTTAATTCCTCGATTGTCAAAGGGCTATCCAATATATTGCGCTGAGAGTCATTTCATTTGGGAAGATTTAAATGTTTAAGGGATAAACCAAAATTTGTTGGGTCAGAGTTGGAAGTATACAAATGTTGGTAGTAGTTTTCAAATTTTCTATTTACATCCTTAGGTTGAGTATATACTGAGCCCTCATGTCTAATAGCTGATATACTGGCCTTAGATTCACCATCTTTCAACCTCAAAGCCAACAGCTTGGAAGAGCGTTCTCCATGGAAATAATATGATTGTCTAGTACAATGTATGATGAATTCAGCTCTATTTAAATATATAGATTTAAATTCTGATTTAAGAACATTTACTGTTTTGGCTTTGGTCTCACAAAATATAAATCAATTTGTTTTTCTAATTCAAATTTACGGCTCTCCCTACGCTTTTATTAAAAGATGAAAAATGTATACATTTACCCCTAATAAAACATTTAGTGGTTTCCCATAATACTTGGGGGTCAGAGGCTGAATCTCTGTTAATCTGTAAAAACTGTCAAAGAGCTGCGTAAATCAGCCACAGATGTACAGTCCTGTAACAAGGAGGTATTAAATCACCATCATTTGCGTCTGGCACCCAGCGATGCAGGGGTTAAAGATGTAATTATTGAAGAATGATCACATAAAAGAAGTGGTGGTTACCAACATTCTTCAAAATACCTCGAACAGAATCATACAGGTTTGAAAAAACATGAGGTGAGTAAATTATGACAGAATTTTTATTTTTGGGTGAATTATCCCTTTAAACTTGGTTTGTTCCAACCACACTTTAGAAACCAAATACTCAAACTGTTTTCTGTTCATTCCTGTCTGCATTTCAGTCTGTCCCATCACATCTCAGTTTTGCATTCTCAGGCAGTGGCACTATTGACTTTGAGGAGTTCTTGGTCATGATGGTGCAGCAGCTAAAAGAAGACCAAGCTGGCAAGAGTGAGGAGGAGCTATCTGAATGCTTCCGTGTCTTTGACAAGTATGTAATTTGATGTTAACACCAAACTGAACAGCAGTGTGAGGAAAGGTCATTAGGGCCCAAGAAAAAACTTACGGTGTACACTATATTCTCCATGCTAATGGTATCCCAGACACAAATATTTTAACGATTTATAAACGATGAATCACTGTCTGGCCATCTGCGATTTCGGTATGGAGATAAAGGTTAGGATTATCATTTTTGGGACAACTTTCTAATTTACAGTCATTATCTCCGACCAACAGGAAAGCAACTATTTTGGATTTTTTAACACTGCTCCAAGGGAATTCATGTGATTCACACCAAACTCAGTAAACATGATGCCAAGACGGTCCGTGTACTTCTGCGTCCATGACGAAACCATGATGAAAATTTTTTTAAAAGAATGGTTGTTGTATTTTTAAATGCTGTGCTGAAAAAATACAAATTTAAATTTAGAACCGTACACATAAAATGTTGGCTTCTTTTTAAATGTTTGTTTATGACTTTTTGTGCCTTTAATACACATTTGAAAAATGCACAAATTAATATCAAAATATGTCGATTTTAACAAGTTTTCTTTAGCCAAATTAGAAGTAATACTTCTCCTGCACATTCATTTGAGAACTCGAGCTGCCTCTGGAACAATGCAGAGACCTAATACAAAAATTGCATTGCAGACATTGCAGAATCCTGGGAACTTTATCATCATGAAATTATATATTGGGATATAATTTTGTCATAATTTTGTGTGCTGTCTTGGTCACGGTATTGGAGAGGACCATGCATGGTCGCTCAAAAGTACATACAATACATCATATTAGAGCACTACACACAAGGCTTTAATAAGGGGTAAATATAGAAATATATAAAATTATAATTTCTCCTACTTATATACAGGCAGGCCCGATTTTAGAATTAAATCACTGAGGGTGCTTCGGAAATCAGTGAGGGTGCTGTAGCCTTAATGTACATCTATTTTGACATTTATATTCGAATGCCACTCCCGAAACTTTGCAGCATGTCGGTCACTGGTCCACTTAGCATCATGAAAAACAAAACTTATTTAAATTCTGAATGGATTAGCCAACTAAGCATGCAAAGAGCACTCCCTTTATAATAATTAAAAAGCTGTCACTCATTTCAGTTTATCGCAATCTTACAAAGTTCTGTTATAATCAATGAAGTTCTACACTGCACATTAATCTCTTATTTACATCATGTTACACTTTGCTTGTTATAGCCTATGAGAGACCCCTGAGCATACAGCTCTGCACAAAACTGTGGCGTGAAGTGGATTCTAAATTAAAATGCTTGGCCATTGCATCAGGAAATCAACAGAAAATGGTGATTGGCTACATTGATCAGTGCTACAAAAACACATTGAACATTGATAAAAACACATTGATAAAGCAATAGGTTACTGGTAGCCACGTCAGTAGCGCAAGAGGGCGCATATAGTGTCTATACGCTATAGAGATGCTAAAAATGAAATTAAGCATTTATATACATTAAAAACTAGCTTTATGTCATTTTTACGATTTTTAATGAAATGCAAATTTTTAATAATGAAGATTAGTTTGTGTCTGCTTATTCTATTCATCAGTGTCTGAACCATTAAAGAAGAAACCACATTTTCCATATTTCATTTCTGGGTTAAAAAAAAGTACTTTAAAAAGTACATGGACCCAAGACATGGAGGATGGGTCTGTGTACTTTTGCGTTCATTTTACGTTTTCACGGAACTACGGAAAATGCTGTTCCTTCTTTAATAATTAAAACCTTGCTTATTAGACCCTGTGTACAAGTGTGTGTGTGTGTGTGTGTGTATATGTCTGTTTCACATTCTTGATGTGATCATTTCATTGCTGTAAACCTAACAACCAGACTGCCAGAGGGATACATGCATGTGCACGCTGTGCACTTAAGGTTCATTTTACACTTTTAAGAAAAAATGTATACATTTTTGAAGTGAAAACTCTACATGCAAAACATTGCTGGCTATAACCTCACTGTATTCAATAATTATAGCAAATTACACCCAAAACTCAAGACCACCTGTGTGACACTAAAGACAGAAAAAAAAACAATGCGTCTACATTGTATTTCTAAATGTGTTTTTTGTTTCTCTTGGTGTTTAACTCCTTTGTTTTATTACTTTTTATATCCAATTGTAACTGTAATTAATAATTACTCATTTAGATTGTTATATTTTGTGATTTTTCTTTAACTGTCAAATTCATATGGTTTTAAAATGTTCAGTAATTTGCGCTTCCAATTATGTATGACAGCATGACTTTAACACTTTTTAAAGGGGTCATGAACTTTTTTTTTATTTTTTACTGTTCTCTGAGGTCCCCTTATAATGTGGATAAAATGTTTACATCAGAAAACATACTTTAGAAGTAATAGGCTATTTTCTGTCCTTTTTTTAACCCCCCTCATCAGAACGCTCTGTTTGAATAGGCGTGGCGGATTGTAGACTCGGAAGTAAATGCCCACTGCTATGATTGGCAAACAGTTGTGTATGTTTGACAGCCACAGTCAAAACAGTTACTCACAATTGTGTGTTGCGACATTACTGTCAGATCCCATATATACCTGAGAAGAGATGATGCCAACCCCCCAGAGGACCTCAGATGATGCCAACCCTCAAACAACATGCAAAACTACCAAATTTTGCTATAATTTTAATCGCAACATATAATCATTGCAGTTAATAGTGTTCACCATCTGTTTGATTGCATGCCCTTAACTAACTGCATGAATTTTACTGGTCATTTCTGCCATATGGACATCAACTTGACTAGCTGATAAGCTACTACTAAATATAATGACATTCACCAAATATAATGTAGAAACTTTAAAATAGAAACTTACAATTTCTGTAAAGCTGCTTTGCAACGATTTTTATCGTGAAAAGTGTTATACAAATAAACTTAAATTGAATTGAATTTAATATAGTCGACAGCATCATCTTTTAGTTTCAATCTTTCTGAAAGTCCTGCATCGAATTGTGCCTTGTTTGCAAACAAATCCAAAGTCAAATTAAGTGAACAAAGGACCAAGTTCTTACTGACGCGGTCTGGATCTTCATTTAAAATAAAGTTCTCCCTCTTTCCTAATGTTGGGATCAGAAGGAAGGTGATGCAAAGACTTGGCACTGTTCAGCATCTTGTTGTATTCGGAGCATCTTTATCTTTTGATTTCTGCATAGAGCTGCGTTTGCCTCTCTCGTTATTTACACTACGTGCGTGAATTGGTGGGCAAGGCTAAACAGGCAGTGATGTAGAAGCAGGCATTGATCTTCTTCCGTGGAGGCGGTGTTTAGCCACACTATTACATCATAGAGTGGCACATTCCACAAGCTGTCATTTTGGCAGACTGGCTTCAATATAAGCTATTTTTATTTTATTATTTAACAAGAAAGTTTTGAGTTCTGAAACTTACAGGATGTTTTTATATTACAGTGACATCTTATATGTCAAAAGATCAAGGGAATTTTGGTTTCTCAGTTCATGACCCCTTTAAACAAAAAACACTCCTGTAATCATCCTGACATCACAATCACATCCTGACATCACAAGACAAGCCACTTACCTTGACAACAAAATCAAGAACCATTTTGTAATTAAAACAATATTATAAATTTTCCCAACAGGAACCAAGATGGTTTCATCGATCGTGACGAGTTTGCTGATATCTTGCATGCAACTGGCGAGCCGGTGGCAGATGAAGACATAAATGAACTCATGGCAGATGCAGATACAAACAAAGATGGGAAGATTGATTTTGATGGTAAAGCAAATCTTATTTGTTCTATTTTCTGTGCTGCCCTCATGTGGAACATAACATTTTTTGTTTTGTTTTGTAAGGACGCAATGGAAGAATCATTTTGGGTTCCCCAAAGAACCTTTCAGTGAACGTTTTTTAAAAGAAGCATTTTTTCTTAGTGTGAAGAACATTTAAATAACCTGAGGAACCATATTCTACTACAAAGAACATTTTGTGGAATGGAAAGGTTGCGTAATTGTTCAAGTTTCTTTATGGAACCATCAGGGATGCCTAAAACCCCCTTAGCTGTTATAAATTCACTGTAAACCCCGGCTTTACGGGGCTTATTGCTTTTATAAAATGGTTATTCCATATACGTAGTGAGGTACAAAATAAAACAGAGCAAATAAAGTGTAATGATATGAATAAAAACAGTATTCTTCCACCAAACAATGTAGTTCCTTAGAATCAGTTGTGGTTGCAACAAAGTGGTTGATGAGCAACACACAAACATAAACAAAGTTTACAACAGCTTCGAACGTGGCTCAGCCAATCAGAATCAAGGACCGTAACTATCCGTTTTATAATAAGGCATATACATATATGAATACACATGTGACCCTGGACCACAAAACCAGTCTTGAGTCGCTGGGGTATATTTGTAGCAATAGCCAAAAATACATTGTATGGGTCAAAATTATTGATTTTTCTTTAATGCCAAAAATCATTAGGACATGAAGTAAAGATCATGTTCCATGAAGACAAATTTCCTACTGTAAATATATAAAAACTTAATTTTTGATTAGTAATATGCATTGCTAAGGACTTCATTTGGACACCTTTAAAGGCGATTTTCTCAGTATTTTGATTTTTTGCACCCTCAGATTCCAGATTTTCAAATAGTTGTATCTCGACCAAATATTGTCCTATCCTAACAAACCACACATCAATGGAAAGCTTATACAGTATATTCCGCTTTCAGATGATGTATAAATCTCAATTTCGAAAAAATGTACCCTTATGCAGTCATTTGTGGTCCAGGGTCTCATATGCTTATGGATACAATATACTCTGATGCCTTCTTTAGGGAGCTCTAAATAAAACACTTGCATATTAAATATAATTTCATGAAATGTATATTGTATATAATGTATATTCAGATTCAATATTATGCTCTTGGAATACAATATGAGGACATGACTTGACTCTTATTATCTATTTAAAAACATCTGTATTACTGAAGTGTGATATGAGAGATCTTGTCATCATTAGGTAAATAACTTTAATTTTTAATAGTTTATAAAAGCAGATATAATTACACACATATATAAATATATGTAATTACACATGTACTCTTCCTGAACTCCAGTTGTCAGTGCGTTCTTTTGAATCCCAAGATGTGAGAGAAGACAAGCATTTTCGTTCAGAAATATAATCGCCATCGTATAATCACAATATTTGAATACAAAGTATGTTCAGAGAGGAGAGAGTATTAACAATGCCATGAAAGGGGCTTTTATGTTACTTCATATTTGATTTTTTACTTTCATTCCAGAGTTTCTTAAAATGATGGAGAATGTCCAGTAAGAAAAATTTACATCCCATCTCCTCCAACCCCTAATGACAGCAGTCAAAATTCCCAAGAACAACCCCCTGAGATGTTTAAAGGAAAAGAGGACAGAGGAAACACAACATCACCCGGGTTCAAATAACACACTAACAATAAAGATGGGCTGGAATTCACTTTGAGGGACAGAGATTATAGATCAGTGCCGTCTTGTTGGAAGTGTTTCTTGTGGGACCGCACTGTGATGGTATCTATAAATAACCCTTCAAACCTTTTAAGAGGAAACCACTTGCGCCTCTCCCCTCAGCTGTCTCCTACTACACCTGCTTATTCCCAAGACATTCAGCAACCTTCCTTCAACTCCCTTCCCCTTCCCCTCACCCTTTACAGTGATTCAAAATAGCCCTGCTACAACATTAGCCTCGGAAAAAGACTTAATGTTGTCATGGCGATAAGGAATCTCTCAGCTCACATGTTAGCAGCGTCTGCAAATCTATTAAAAAGGCACATCTTGGCCAATCTGCTTGTTTATTTGGTGATTTTTTTTTTTTACTGTGATTGTATTATCTAAAATTATACAGAATCTCTGTGTCTGTAAAAACTTACAGCTCTAACATTTTTTAAAGCTAAATGCAATTTCAGGCCTAAAAAGGTTGTTATGAGGCCAAATATCACATTTCTAGAAGCTGCAATTCATGACACTCATGTGATCTTCTCACCCACCTTGCCCATAATTTCACTACACCCAATCAGAAAAACAAGATCCCACCATGTTGGTTTCCAGAACCCCATGTCCATAACACTTTGGCCGTCCAGTAGATCCATAGTGTTGCAGATTGTATTTATCTTTTCGTCTGTTGGTCTCTTCTGATATTTTTCATACTTAACCTGCCTACAGGACAGAGTCTTGACATAGCCAAAAAAGGTCATGAAAAAGATCAATTTTGAATCCTAATGTCAACGTTTTGTGCCAGGAGCATGCAAGTTATACATGTATGAGTTCTGAAATGTGCAAAAGGTCAGATTTCCATGTTTTCGTCTCATGGTAGAAAGCCATGTGATCCTTTTGACACCTCGTTGTCTTCAGGTCATATTGATGGAGGTGTTATCTCATGCCAGTGCCATAAATGCAATTCCGGCCCTTTCTGCTCTCCTCAAAATCTCCTTTTAAATCTCTCCATTTCTGCCTGAAAGTATATAGTCCACAACCCCCTCCTCTGAGTTCCCCCACATCCTTCTCCAATCCACGTCTGTACAATTCCTCGCTCAGGAAACACATGCCAAACATGGGAACTCGGGTTTAGGCTCTTCGGGGTTTGGGGTACCTGTGCTGCCATTTGTGTTGTTGGGTTTTGGTTGGGGTGGAGTAGAGTAGAGATCTAAACCATTTGCTATTCAGGGCACGCTGAAGAATTGCAACACAGCACCTTCTCAAGAGGTTTAGGGTTTCTTGGCTTGACTAAAGGGGGGGGGGGGGGGGGTGCAGAACACTATCGGCTCTCTCCATTTTAAAAATGAATTTTCATCTGTACTCTACTTATTTTAAATCATTATAAGCCATTTTAGTACTTCTCAGATTTATTAGAATTTTTTAAGGGGAGTTAGTGAAAAGTCTCAGGATGAAAGTCTGCCAGGATTTCATGCCTAAACATTAGTGTGGTCAACATTAACATGCAATTTCCACAATGAAGTTTTACCAGACACACTAAATAATTATTTTATTGTGTCTTTGAACAGGTTTTCTAATAAATACAGGCTTTTTGACAATAAACACACCAGAATAAGGCAATTACCATTTTCCTGTATTCTCGCAGACTGTTCTTAAAGTGTACTCATTTCACATTTCTATTGGTTTATGGGAGCCGTCGAACCCTAAAAGTTCAGGATTCTAAATCTGGAGGCCTGTGGGCGGGTCTTGGGTGGCCTGTTTAAAGTGTGTCAGAACTGTCACTTGACGTCTAGTCTTTCTGTTGGGGTGCGAGTGTGTTGACCACTGCTTGTCTCGTGGATATAAGTGAGGAGGCTAATCCACAACCATGGTAAGAGTTTAAATAATCTAAGCAGTCAGTTTTGCTAATGAACGCATGAAAACATAAAATGTGCAAATGGCCTAGTCAAAAAGTCAGAATTACATTTCTGTCATTATTAATAACAGATTACATAAGGTTAAAGTATTGTTAATAGTTCCCTTGCAGTTCTGCATGCATTTAATAATGCTTTATAATAAAAGTAATAAATAAAATTCAACCTTAGGATGACTAAAAAAATCATTCTAGTATATTTAAATCTGTTTATTGTGTCTCTTTTACTTATTTTTTTTATTATCAGACAATTGCTCTATTTTGGACTCATTTTTCTCTGGGCAATAATGTCTGATATAATCTGATTAGAGTAACTTTATTAGGTGTTTTTTTTAAGGTAACGTCATTATAGATTCAAAGTTAACTGACTGCTAATTCATCTGTGATACAAGACCAAGATTTCTCTCTGACAAAAAAATACCATTACACTCAATATGATAAATTCATCACATCCACTGTAAAGTTGCTCATTGCCATTTTTCTGATGTAATAATGTTTTAACACGGATACAAAAATAGCTTGAAGGAGTTAAATTATTCCAAGATCAAATAGTCAAAGATCACCCTGAAATATCATCCATATATCTGTTGATGGTAAGATGGACATCCTGCTATATGATATGAATCTGGTCAGCAGGTTAGGTTAAGTAGGTTAACTAAAAGCTGAGGAGACACATTCCAAGGATCCTATTTCGGAATTACCATGTACAGTCACACTGACTGCAAGGATAAGGTGTTGAGCCTTAAAATAGTCGCAAATTGTCTTGGAGCAGTGTTCTGGGTGTGCCATCTGTTGTTTGCAAGGCCCACAACCCTGTCTTAATGGAAACAGATTATTAGGAAAACAAAAACAAGTGACTCTCCTGAAGAACCAGGGTTTTCCGTTTATCAAATTAAAGCATTGCACTGTTTATATCTGAAATTAACCGTTCATAATGCAACCGTTTCACAGACTGACGCGCAACAGGAGGCCCGCTCATACCTGAGCGAGGAGATGCTTGCCGGTGAGTGTAGCCTACTGTGTAACTGATAAACGGGTATAGGCTTATCACCGATGTCTACGTCGTTCTGTTCCATTAAACATTATGCGTCTATTTCAAAGAGTTCAAGGCTGCCTTCGACATGTTCGACACCGACGGTGGCGGTGATATCAGCACTAAGGAGTTGGGTACCGTCATGAAGATGCTGGGTCAGAATCCATCCAGAGAGGAGTTGGAAGAAATCATCGAGGAGGTCGATGAAGACGGTAAGCAAAATGCCACAGCTGGAAAAAAGTGGATACATAGAACTATATAACGCTGTAGACCGAAAAAATACTCCACGCAAGCTCATTTCCTGCGTTTTGTATGCAGAAGTACGAGCTGCATTGTCAGCGCTGCCGCAAGGGGCGCTACAGAGGAAAATATCAGTTATTTCCTTCGGGACAAATACTGCCATTGCAGAGCAAGAGTTTAAAAAGTATCTTGCTAAGACAAAAAAATTAAAGAGCAACTTACCTGAATGTTAAAACACCCCATTTTAAAGTCAAAAGCATATGAATGAATATCTGTATCGCCCTTTCAGGCCTATGGAAGAATGCACGTCAAATATGTATGTCTGTGTTTTCACACTTGCGTGAAGTATGTTTCTGGCCTACATGATGATGTCTGTATATTTTTATTATTCATATGAATGATAATGTCTGTTCAACTTTATGCATAAAATACAAAAATGTAGATTGTAATAGCTAATGTAGCTACTTCATACTGGAAACTGTAGGCAGCGGATCCATCGACTTTGAGGAGTTCTTGGTCATGATGGTGAGACTCCTAAAGGAGGACCAGGCTGGCAAGAGTGAGGAAGAGTTGGCCGAATGCTTCCGTGTGCTGGACAAGTATGTCATCTGATATCTTCTTGTGTGCACCTGTTTTTGAATGTGACCCAGACTCACTTTAGCATATGCAACACTATGAATCTGCAGGAACGGTGATGGCTACATCGACAGAGATGAGTTTGCTGAGATCATCCGCAGCACTGGCGAACCCATCTCAGATGACGAGATTGATGAGCTGCTTAAAGATGGAGACAAAAACAACGATGGCATGCTGGACTTTGATGGTATGATGGTTTATAAATTACATTTCCTTTTATGTACGAGTGTGCATGAATTCAGACCAGGTACTGAAGCAACACCTGTGTCCATTTTTCCCCAGAATTCCTCAAGATGATGGAGAATGTGCAGTAAAACAGAAACTCAAGGGCATTCCTTTCCCCTCTCACCCCTGCCAACAGGAACCTTTACCTCTCAGTTCCACTCAAATTCACTTCCCCCTTTTGTCCTCTTTCTGCCTCCATCTCACCTCTTCAGCAGACAGACAGATAAACACCTCTGTGGGGTTTGCCAAGGTTGGGCTCCCACTGAACCCTCATGCAAGATCCAAGGAGCCAAGCTATGATGGCACTCAAGTTCGCTAGACGCACATGCATGGTAGACCCCACGTTTGTGGGTGCTAAAGTCTAGATTTAGTCTAGATCAGCAGCTTGTTACCGCTGCATAGACCAATGCCAAAGCCAAACCACTTCACTGTATTTAAGAACGAACGCTTGAAAACAGAATAAAAAATAAAACACACATTGTTTAGTTGGTCTGACATTTTGATTTGTATGGTTTTATTTTTTATGGTTTTATCAATTAAACTTTTTTTTCTCCCAAGTCTCTGACCCCAATTAGTTGACCATTTCTGTATATACTAAAGACTATAATTAGTACTGTTTATGTAGCAGCAAAACCCAAACCACAAACTCTTACAAATATCAGTGATATTTCACTAATGCCAATTTGGCATTCAGTTTTATTAAACATGCCGTAGGAATAGCTCTTCTTCTCTATTGCACATTTAGATTTTTAACATGACATTCTTTGTGTGCTGCAAGTGTGTAAATCAGTAAACTGTGTCTTGTTTATCTGGTCAATGGCTGATGAGTATTATTTGCAAAGTAAAGGGTTGCACACTAATATTGCAAATATAACTGATGACAAAGTAAATATTCCTCCTTTTTGTGAGAATGACATACACTGGGGGGAAAACACCAAATGTTAAAAGAATACCGAATGAGTATTATAATAATAATCTGGCTTATTATTAACATGTCTTAATGTGATTTGCATGTCTAAGCTATAAACAGAATGCCTAATGTCACTGAAAATAATTTATGATGGTTTATAAATTACATTTCCTTTTATGTACGAGTGTGCATGAATTCAGACCAGGTACTGAAGCAACACCTGTGTCCATTTTTCCCCAGAATTCCTCAAGATGATGGAGAATGTGCAGTAAAACAGAGACTCAAGGACATTCCTTTCCCCTCTCACCCCTGCCAACAGGAACCTTTACCTCTCAGTTCCACTCAAATTCACTTCCCCCTTTTGTCCTCTTTCTGCCTCCATCTCACCTCTTCAGCAGACAGACAGATAAACACCTCTGTGGGGTTTGCCAAGGTTGGGCTCCCACTGAACCCTCATGCAAGATCCAAGGAGCCAAGCTGTGGTGTGGTTCACAGGCTCATCATGTTATGATGGCACTCAAGTTCGCTAGACGCACATGCATGGTAGACCCCACGTTTGTGGGTGCTAAAGTCTAGATTTAGTCTAGATCAGCAGCTTGTTACCGCTGCATAGACCAATGCCAAAGCCAAACCACTTCACTGTATTTAAGAACGAACGCTTGAAAACAGAATAAAAAATAAAACACACATTGTTTAGTTGGTCTGACATTTTGATTTGTATGGTTTTATTTTTTATGGTTTTATCAATTAAACTTTTTTTTCTCCCAAGTCTCTGACCCCAATTAGTTGACCATTTCTGTATATACTAAAGACTATAATTAGTACTGTTTATGTAGCAGCAAAACCCAAACCACAAACTCTTACAAATATCACAGTGATATTTCACTAATGCCAATATGGCATTCAGTTTTATTAGACATGCCGTAGGAATAGCTCTTCTTCTCTATTGCACATTTAGATTTTTAACATGACATTCTTTGTGTGCTGCAAGTGTGTAAATCAGTAAACTGTGTCTCGTTTATCTGGTCAATGGCTGATGAGTATTATTTGCAAAGTAAAGGGTTGCACACTAATAATGCAAATATAACTGATGACAAAGTAAATAACATATTCCTCCTTTTTGTGAGAATGACATACACTGGGGGGAAAACACCAAATGTTAAAAGAATACCGAATGAGTATTATAATAATAATCTGGTTTATTATTATCATGTCTTAATGTGATTTGCATGTCTAAGCTATAAACAGAATGCCTAATGTCACTGAAAATTATTTTTTTATTTAGTCATTTAGCAGACGCTTTTATCCAAAGCGACTTACAAACGAGGACAATAAAATTAAATAGTTTAAACGCATACGGAGTTTTCGTGTAATTTCGTGTGTCCATCAGTTAAATGTTCACTTCACAAACTATCAGCTCACTCATCGGTTCTCGGACCATGTCGGTGGTAATTATATTATTACAAGACAACTTTATTCTGAATTCAGCCGATGAGTTCTTGACTGGAGAACCGCTCAAGATCGAATCAGTCCGATTCGTGAACGATTTGTTTTTCAGCTGGGTGAAAACATGCCTGTTCTTCGTTTTGAAAAGAACACGTATTTTTGTCCATTTGTGTTGTATAATTTTAAGATTAATTTTTTTTTATCTGTCTCAGGACTTCCACTTTCCTCTGTTCATGACGCTGGTCCATCTCGTAATAATTTTCAGTTTCTCCACACTGACACGCTTTGCCATGCAATGCTGGACGGGAAAGCCTCGAGTGACACTTCCCTGGAAGGTTTACCTTTCTAAAGTGGCCCCGACAGGTAAGATTTTTTTTGTTTGTTTTGGGAAAACATTCTTCAGTGAGTCCAAAGACCAAAAATGTGTTTGAATGTTTTCCATAATGGTAGCTGAGGAGATAAGACCTGTTATCTTTTCTATCCAGCACACAGTTTGGGTGGGTGAAGTCCACACTGATTGAATGTAGCGAATCTAGTTGATCTCTGCTCGAGTATTCTGGAATCTTGTCCACAAGCCCATTATTCAAGTTTAAGCATAGAATGATTTATGATGTACAGTATATGCTTAGACAGTGATTCATCATACAGTAATATGTGTACAACTGTTTGTCTGTGTCCATCAGCCCTGGCAACAACGCTGGATATCGGATTGTCCAACTGGAGCTTCCTTTTCATCACAATTAGTTTGTAAGCATGCTATTACCTGAGAGATTGGATTTTATAGTGTTTGCAAGGCAGACTTTTATTCTTAATTCTCAAACATAAAAAATCCCTTAACATTAAGTTCTAGTACAGACGTACATGCTGTGCTCGAAATGCCATTGTGTCATACTACTCTTACTATTTCTGCAGTATCCAGAATGTACACTGTGCATAGTATGCAAATGTTCTGTATGCATGGAATACCCGGATGACCTACTATCTGGCAAATGCCAGAATCTGCTAAATATAACTCAAGTACACTGAAATCAGTACAAGTACAAGCAGTGTTCAGAATGGCATACTACCATAAAACTCCTACTTTATTGCAGTATGCAGTGTGTATAATGTGAATAGTATGTGAATTTTCTGTATGCATGGAATTCCCGGATTACCTGCTACATTTGTTTAAATTTGATGTATTCATCTGAAGACAAGTGCATGGGATACTGTTTTCCAGAACGCAACTCGCTCCATGTAACGTTTCATCTTCAAATTGTGAGTGAACTGGAGACGGGGGATAGTAATTATAAATGTAACACTTTTATATGTATATACATATTACTGTAAACTACAAACTATTGCTCTGTATCTAGAAACAATATCGTTAGAAGGCCATAAATTGTAGCTTAATTTCTACAGCACATTTCCGATCAAATCAAATGACGTCACCGGTATCGCTATAGCACTTTGTACTGATTGTTTCAAAGATATTAAATAACAATAATATTGTAGTAATATAATATATAAATAAACAAAACTTATCATTATTTGCACTGTGTAACTAGAATATATTGCTTTTTCCACTAAGTGTAACTGCCAAAAAGAAAATATTGTTCAGTTAAAGACAGCTTAGTGTTGATCCAGTTCTGTTCAACATGTTAAGTTAATTAATTATGAGATGTGTTCAATTGGGCAATATATCATTGTTTACTAGTATGCATAATTATTAACAAGCCTTTGTAAAAAGAATGGTTCACACATTTATTTGTAAGGTAACTACCTCGACAGCTGTGCTGAATTAATAAGGATAATTTATTGTCATGTGACAACACGGTAGCATAATACTCTGAAACATTTTGTTGCTTATTGTATACTGTTTCACACACTATTCTTAAAAAATAGTAGGCAGTATATACTGTGTACTGGGCAGTAAGCAGTTAGCAAGTATGCCATTTTGAACACAGCCACAGACTTCATTCAAACATTTCATATATATTGATAGTCTTACATGTAGATGTGCTGTCTATTTTTAAATGCATATTTAATTAAATGCATACTTAATTGATTGAATCAGTCATGGGATTATGCAGTGACTGTTAAAATGATAAAAATATATGAATGTATTAGTGTTGTTCCTGGCAACCAGTTTGCTACACTTGTGTCGTTGGACTATTTTGCTTACATAATTTGATGAATCACAATTTTTTTTCTCATGTATCATCTTTGTAAATGCTTACTGGGCAGCTCGTTGCTAGGAGATGAATGTTATATGAAAACAATATGTGTTCTAAAATCATTTATTATTTTCTGGATGAAATCAAAGCCTGAAGCTTAAAAATCTTTCATCCCTTCATTCTCTACATTATTTTCTGTGAAATCTGTCAACACCGATTACCCAAAATCTGCAGACTGGCTCTGACTTTTAGCAATTAATTTCAACTCCTCCAGACTACAAATTGGGGCAAAATCAATGCAGTAGTCATGTAGTGTATTCCAGTCTTAAAACCTGAACACTTGACCTACAAACACTGGTGTTTGCTTTAGGAAAAGCAAGTTAAATTAAAACTACTTGGGAATTTGGGAAAAAAAAAAAAATTTTCTTGAAAAAAATGAAACACCAGTACAGATGAATTGTTCACTATACGACCTGCATTTAGGAAATAGATAGGGTGAATTTTAATTTCATGCTGACTTTATTGTCAAAGTCATTATTTTTTAACAGTAAATATTTCTGTAAAATTTAACATGTCAAACTGTTTTTTGTAACTTCTGTAATGTGAAAAACTATTTCTATTTTTGTAATGGGTAAAATATCATTCTACACAATTGTTTTTTTTAATTTTATTTTATTAGTTTTTTTTAGCTTTTTTTCTATTTAAATTTTTTTTATGTAAATTAGTTTAGATTGTTTTTAATTATTATTATTTCATAGCACATTTTATGAGAGACTTTAACATATAGCCAATATTGGACCTCTGCTGGCATTATCGATTGTGTTAAAGTACAGCTTCAATACTAGATTGGATAAAAATGGATACTCATAAATAAACAGCGGGCCCTTAAGAAAAATAAAATGTGCAAAGCTGGTTTTTAAATCAATAATTGTTTTGACCAGGTATTGTTCTTAGGGTGTGTGTTTCTGTCTTTTTATAGGAAATGGACCCATGGTAAGACAACTACCAGTCAGAGACAACCCGGACCTTGAGCTTCCACTTCTACAGACAAAAGAAGACTATTGTGAAGACACAAATGATGAAGAGGAGCAAGAGATCCTTTATTAGTTCCAGGATGACATGAATATCCTAAATAGACTTGTGGAATGTTTTCCCTTAAAGGCTTACATGAATGGTCACATTGATCACAGGTACTCAACCAGCCCCAGACATGATATGAATGATCTATGCTCTTGGGAAGACAGGACTCTAAAAGAAACTGGGTAGGTTAGTTCATGCGAACATTTCACTTCAGTCATCATTTCCTCACCCCCATGCTGCTCCAAACCTGTATGACTTTTTTTCTTTTTTTGTGGAACACAAAAGGAATGTCTTCCATAAAATTAAAATGGATGGAGACCAAGGGCTGTCAAAAAAGATAAAATGATCATTTATTTACTCTGAAGAAAAAGTCATATGGGTTTTGCAAGACAAATGGGTGAGTAAGTTTGACAGAATTTTAATTTATAGGTGAAATATAACTTCAAAACTGCTGGTGGCATTGATCTCAGCACAGGACCAATCTCCAAGTGGCCTTAAACATTTGTTTACATGGCAATAAAAGATTTATTTGACTAAATATCAATTCTGTTTCACTTGCCCACAATAATTGCTTCATTAATTATAATATAGAATGTAAGTGAACTACTTGTTTGTTTGTTTTTTAATAAAATTAATGAGCTTAGTTTTCTTCTACCATGTATTCCTTCCCTTTTCCTTTTACAGCGCAACTTTGTGAATGGTGTGTAGTCTATTTACTAACTGTCTAGGCTTAATATACTTCATTTTCATCATTCAACTATCAGCTCTTAGAGAGGGAGGCAGACTTCATTATAGCCCAATTAGATTTGTGTGGAGTTTTCGTGCAGATGCAGGGAAGTCTAAATTTAGGACCCTGATTGAGGTTATTGAGTTTGTTTAGTGGAATAATTTCGAAGTTGGAAGGCCAGTTCAGTTTTCCAGAAGACGGTAATGAATTCACTTTAGGCTGACAGTATGCGTCTGTTTGCCGATGAGTCTCGTCTGACATTTAATAAAAAGTTTAAAACAAACGTTTATTTAAAAAAAAAAAAGTATTTTGGAACGCTTTAATCTAAATATTTGATACAATGTTTCCTTTGCTCATATGCGAATTGACGCAAACGTTCCATGCAGGTTTTCTGTCTATTTTTAAGTCGCTTTTCTGCTTGTTACCTCAAACTATATCTTCAGACATATAACTTGTTTTTACCCCGACATGGCTCATTAAATCTGGCTGCTAAATTTATGCTAACTAAAGCAATCAGCCACGTTGTAGTTTATTCGGACATTTCTGGTAAAGTTTGTTTATTTATATAAAAGAAGCAGGTGAGTTTTTTGTGTAGGCCCTGTGTCTCAAAAACATACTGAACATTATATGCAGCAGTTTCTCTTCTCTCGAGCCTTGCAGAACAGCTGATATACCACCCTGACTGTCTTTCCCCCGCCTCTATATTACTAGAGGAGGGCACTGCACCCGTATCAGATTTCACACCTAACCCAGCCAAAGTAGAGACATAAACGGCAGCAAATGGGAAGTGAGTGACCGGGACTCAATGTGTTAACATCCCTTACCTGTGTGGAATGCGCCAGATACACGCTTCAGCTTCAGGTAAACTTACTAGCCTAATAGACCTTTATTTGAGTTATATATATTATGTAAGTGTGCGTTTCTCATTGCTGCAGAAACGGAAGCTGTTGCTGTTTTGAATTATATATTTTAATTCGCTTTGACTCGCTGTAATTGTTCCTAGTCGTTTACGTTTGTGACTGAGTTGAGCAATATCTACATAAGTAGTAGTATATAAGTTTGAGTTAGTGAGTAAGACAGTAAAGTCTAACCGCCTAGTAATACGCAGTTCATCTAATTTTTGCGTGCTGCTTCAGTTTTGGGTTTTCATAATGCGCTTGTGTAGCGGTAATAACTTTCGACAGCTCACTATAGGTGTGGTATCACAACAGATTCAACTCCTGATATCATCTATTTCTGCTGTATTCCGTACAACAAGCCAATGCATGAAAAGGCCGTCTTATTATGGCCCAAAGCGAAAGGAGGGAGGGTGTCCAATTAAAATGGGTGTCAAATAATTGCACTTCTCACACATAATATTTACCAACGCACTGCTGAGAAGATTTTTCTGTTCTCTCCATTAATTTTTGATGTGCACATGTGGGATTGTAATGGGTCAGTTACTAAACTACATTCTGATTTTGCAGACATGTCTGGTTATACATGTATAACAGGTGTTCAGCTTTCCCTCCCTCGTCTTGTAATAGTCTTCAATGGGCCTGTAATGACCAGTTTGGTGCAGCCTTTTCTTTAAGTGTTCCATCTCTCTCTTCTGTCTTTCTCACTCCCCCCTCATTGATTAGGAGAGTATATTTAAAGCTGTGTGACATTAAAAGGTTTGGGATGCTCTTGTTGTGTCGCTTCATCAGAAAACAACAGTTAAACAACTTTATGGTTGCCAACAACCATAAAGATATACATTTTTATCACGATCACTTCTGCTTTGGTGTTTGTTTGGAGTGAACGAAAGTTACACTAATTTTTGCCTTGCTTACGGTGATCATTTTCCCACAGGTCTTTAATTGATACCTGCACGTTTATGATGGCCCACAGCTTTCCTTACATCCTCTCCGAGCGAACGAGACTCATCCTGGTGACGGTTCTCCTGATGCTGGTTTCTGAAGTCCATTCCCAAGGTTATATATTGCCTTTTACCTTTCACTCAAGCCACTCATTTACTAGATATGCACCATATTTTGGATGATGTTGAGAATTTTTTTTATGTTACGACGGATATTCGAAATATTGCCAGCATTAAATTTCGGTTTGTGCACAGTTAAATACTGGCAGAGAAGGATAAACTAAGTCAAATCTACTCTAGTCATTTTTGTAAACCCCTAACTGTATGTTTGTTTCTGTATTTTTGCGCATATGTTTCTGCATCCTTGAATATGGTCAGACTTTGAGAGCCGTGGATAATTGCTGGTGCTTCCATAATTAGATGTCCTTTTTTCTAACCAAAATGCAATGCCGGTGCACTTCAAAATTAAATAAATGGTCAAATAGCATTCATGCTCGCAAACAAAAATAGCAATCCACATATAGCTCCCTTCTGGTGCAGAACTACGTTCCCTTTCATGTTTATTTAAAGGTGAAGTGTACAGCTTTGTAGTATTAAAATGTTCCTAATAATAATCCAGTTTGCAGAAAAACAAATATAAGTATCCATGTTCGTTTATATATTACTGGTAGTTTCCTAGTGGCACAGAAATGATACTTTTAAGCATTAAACCAGTTAATTAAATTATATCATCATAACTGAGTTTTTTTAATGTAAATGCTGTACTATAGTACTTATATATGGTACCAATACTATATCACATTTGCCTTCGAGAACTGTTTCTAGATAAGACTTCAGGAAATGCATTTACAGATCCTTTATTCTGTCAATGATAGCATCTGAAAAACTGTGAGAAAACAAACAGCTTCTGTTTTATTTGTGAAATGTCATCTGCATTCCTAACAGTCCTTCTAATGGGACCAAATTTACAACCCACTTGCTAGAAAAGTGTGTTGTAATTTCACAACAATGAAAACCTATAACAGTGAAGAAACGCTAACATTTTAAACTCCTTTTTTAGCCAAATGATACAGATTTTTTCCCCCCACCTCAATCTGTCTAAATTGTATATTTCCCAAAGGGAAGGAAATTCTTGGTTAGCAGTACACCAGAAAAGAATAGTCTAAAATGCAAACTTTCTGCCTGAGGCCATTGTGCAACATTGTGGAATCCCTAGACAACTTCACATAGCGTTTTGTGGACGTTGCTACATTTGGGCAAGAAATTTGCCTTAAAAATGCTTGGAATAATTTATGTGTTCTCTCTAGGCCTCTTGTTATCTCTGTCATCCCTAGAGGATACATGCTGCGCGTGTGTTTTCCACACTGTTATTGTCTGAGCAGTTGGCTGCACATTTGTTGACTTCTGGGTTGGTGGTGCTGCTGTGTGAAAGCTTCCTTTTGCCTCTGATCCACTGCCAGTTAATGCAGACCATGGATATTTATTTATTGCCACACTGTGAAAATGATACTGTAAGAAGCTAATTCTACTGAATTTCACCCTAAAATGTACTTTTATTGCTGTAATCGAATGCAGTTAATTGTCATAAATAAAATTTATAATAATAATAAGTTTACTTGAATTAAATGTACCACATGAAACATTTTTATACCTGATAACACATTTTTTTTAAATGCATGCAACACAGCATTTCATCATTCACCTGGTTTAATTTTAATAATAACTATTACAATTTCATAAAATTATATTATAATATATATTTTTACTTGAATTAAATCTGTTAATTTTAATACATCATTTATACCTAATAAAACATTTTTATAGTACGTGAATCCCAGCATTTCACTATTCCCTGCTTTTATAATAACAGCAATAATAATAAAAAATAAAATAAAATGGTTTTCCCCCTTGATTTAAACCCCTTAATTTGGATGTTAACACATTTTTATACCTAATAAAACATTTCAGCATTTCCCCAATTTTATTCTCCCAATAACATAATTGGGAGCTTAAAGACACTACAGTAAGAGGGGACAAAGATCTTCATGTTTTTTGGGGTCATCCTCATTGTGACACTCATCTGGGCTATGACGTTACATGCATACAGCCCCTTCAGGCTGACCTTCAACCCCACCGAAAAGCAGATTTCCTGTGGTCCTCAACCCCCTGTTATCCTGCAGGGCATTACAGGGCCGGCTTTGAGCACTCAAGGACAGCTGGGGAGAGGGGAAGACGGGGCTGGGAACATGAAAGAGGGGATTGTGACAAGCTGACATGTGGAAATTATGCAGATAAGCTGAAGACAAGGGCAGAGTTGAACAAGAGAACAGTGATGAAGGAAAAGGAGGAATGAATGAAAAACTTCCCATTCAAATATTAAAACTTTTCAGAGGGGAAAAAGGCCATTGAGATGCTTTTAGAGGAAGACTTTGATCTTTCAAGACATACACATTTTATAGGGGTGTAACGATTCACTCGTTTTCTCGATGCATCGTACAAACCCTGACGATGCAATGCATCAATCTTGAAACATGGATTTTTGAAGCGTGACAGTAATCGATTTAAAACGTTAAGAATCGAATGAATCGCGATTTCTATAGCGATTCAATGCTTTCAAAATATATACACATTAAATTACTACAAGCAGGAATTAATGGAGACCTTGAACAGAGTTCGTGCCTCGCATCTCTCCATCACGCACTCCACTATTTACCGCCTGCAGTGACTGTCACAGGATTGCGCTCGCGCTCCGTTAGTCTCACTGACACATTCTTTGAGCAGCTGATGTGTGATCTCTCCTTAGTACTCATGGCCAGTAAAGCTAAAGTGAAGTAGTTTTGCTTTTCGGTAGTTTTTCAATGGCTCTCGGTCATGCCGACGACGACATTACCTGAGCAGTCGAAGGCTGCGCATTTATTGCATGGACGGAGCAAAAAATTGAAGTGTCTAAAGCATACGCACAGTTCCATTGAATGATAAATGTGTTTTAACAATGTTGTTGAACCGAATGTAAGAAGAAAACTGTATCGAATCGATTCGCTGTCTACCCAAAGATTCACAGCCCTAATATTTTAACTTCATTCCCCAAAGCCCCACATACAGGCCTCTTTTCCCATGATTCTCTCTAGGAGTTTGTTTTTGTCCCTCATCTGACTTATGCTATTACAGATATATCCATTGTGTGTGCATCTGGCCAAAGACTTATCAAATGACTAACAGTCTTAAACCTTGAAATAAGAGCGCAAGGTTTATCTGATAATCAGATGCATATAGTGTTCGTTGCTATAGCAAACAGACATTGCACGTGTTTTGTTTCAGGATCATCATTCGCCGATGGAGAGGAAAAGTTAAATACTATAGCATTTTATTGCCAAAGACTTATCAAATGACTAACAGTCTTAATACATCTGGGCCCGTATTCACAAAACATCTTAAGGCTAAAAGTAGCTCATAACTCGCCGATTTAGGAGAAAATCTTAAAAATAATGGGCGTGTCAGTCCTAAATTTAGTACTCCGAGTATTTCACTAAGTGTTTAGCGCTAAAACTAGTTCATAAATCTGTGAAACGTTAGGAGTAGTGAAGAGGACTCCTAAGTCACTAAGACCAAATCTGAACTATCCTAAAATGGCTGTTGACAACAATCTGCAGATGCATATAGTGTTCGTTGCTATAGCAAACAGACATTGCACGTGTTTTGTTTCAGGATCATCATTCGCCGATGGAGAGGAAAAGTTAAATACTATAGCATTTTATTTTATGAAAATGAGATGATGAAGTTTTCGCACTGAAAGAGAAGTGATCTTGCGCTCATAGACGTGCCAGGCTTTATCTGCAGCTAAACTGTATAAAAAGCAGAACGGAGGTGATCCCAACTCCAAATTTTTTATTATATCCTTAATATATAGCTGTTCTCACGTCCAGTCTGGTTTTCTTTTATGTTTGCATGTCTTGCTATCAGCCATGATTATTCTACTCTGTTAATTAAAAGGCTGTTTATATGCATATTAGAGCTGCCCCCTAATAGTCGACTAACCGTTAGTCGACGAGAAGAGGCTTGGTCGACCAAAATTTAATTAGTCGCTTAGTCGCAGAAAAAAAAAACGGTGTGTATGTGGTAATATAGTACATAGGGCAGGACATATGCTCACCTAACATTCTTCGACCTCAAATATGGCTTATCATCTAAAATATGTATGTAGTAGCAACTTTACATGGCAGCTCAATTTAATGTTTTCCTAGAAAAAAGTGCGCTGTTCATGTGTTTGTGCGGAGTGTGGAAGCTGAACAGTAGCGTGCTTGGGCTACTGCAGGACAGATGGAGGCGCCGGTGCGATCATTTGCTCTTAAAATACTTCGCCATTTTTGGTCATACAGATAAGAGTAATGCATCTTTTGTATCTGTAAAGACTCTACATTTATTCGTGTGCACTCAGAATAACAACGAAACGTTGCGCTTTTGTAAAATAATGAAAGCAAACAGGATGCGCTTTCTGCCGTCTCGGTCTGTGAACTTGAGCTTGATCACTTCGAAACTCTGTGTATGCTTGCCTTATTACAGACATGAAAAATATATCTATAGAGATTGAAACTTTTAAATGAACCAATTCAAATAGAAAACAAATATTCTCAGATGTAATCCGTATGAAACATGCATAGGCCTACAGGCGCATACTGCGGAGATGACGAGTCAGTGTCGCTGACTTCATCTCTTAAACCGAAAACAGAAAGCACTAGTGTAACAATAAATTATTAAAACGTTAATGCAGTGTACTTGCTGTTTTTCCCTAACATATTCATAATTATTATATTTGCCGGTGCACTGTGGTACCTTACGGTAGCTTATTGGGCTATTAAAGGCTCATTATTATGATTTAGGTTTATTAATAAAAGTGCGACTTATAGTCGACTAATGCTTAAAATGAACGACTACTAGTCGACCAGAAAAATCTTTAGTCGAGGGCAGCCCTAATGCATATTGACTAATTGTTTACGAGAAGCATACATATAAGAGGCTGATAATTAGCTTAATTAGTGACACTTAGCCTGCATTTTAAAATCTTTGTTTGAATGTGGCAATTAACATTTTTATTTTAAAACCTTTATTTTATAATATGGCAACATAATATTGCGCTCTACAATATTTCTATGAATAAATCTCTGACAGAGACTATCAGCCAATGACTGTGTGCATAGTTAGTATGCTGACATCATCCATAGCAACAAGGTCAACCCCGCCCTTACTCTTAGCTTAAGACTTCTGTCTATTCCTTAGTAAATGTTTGTCTCAGCAGCTTTGTGAATTGGTTTTAAGAGAAAACTCTTAGCTAAAAACTTTTACTGCTATTTAGGAGAACTCTTAGTGGTAAGATAAAATATTTTGTGAATACGGGCCCAGTTTTCTTTGCTAATAATGTGTTTGGAACTTGTATTCCAACAAAGCATGTTGCATAAAGTCTTAGTATGCATTTCTAGGCCGTCTGAAGCTGACTGTTCTGTCTGAAGATCGGCTGCAGATTAAATGGAAGGAGGCGGAAGGGCCGGTGCAGGGCTATAAGGTCCGTGTGCGGCCCATCACAGGTGAGACTGCAGTTAATGGTAACTAATTAAGATTACATACAGGATGTGCATGCAGTGACATATATGTGACCCTGGACCACAAAACCAGTCATAAGGGTCCATTTTTTTTATTGAGATTTATGCATAAATAATAAATAGCTGAATAAATAAGCTTTCCATTGATGTATGGTTTGTTAGGATAGGACAATATTTGGCCGAGATACAACTATTTGAAAATCTGGAATCTGAGGGTGCAAAAAAATCTAAATACTGAGAAAATCGCCTTTAAAGTAGTCTAGATTAAGTTCTTATCAACGCTTATTGCTAATCGAAAATTAAGTTTTGATATATTTACAGTAGGAAATTTACAAAATATCTTCATGGAACATGATCTTTACTTAATATCCTGATGAATTTTGGCATAAAAGAAAAATGTATCATTTTGACCCATACAATGTTTTTTTTGGTTATTGCTACAAATATACCCCAGCGACTTGACTGGTTTTGTGGTCCAGTGTCACATATATACGGTACTATTCAAACCTTTTTTAAATGTTTTTTAAAGAAGTCTCTTATGCTCACCTAGGCTGCGTTTATTTGTCAAAATACAGTGCAAACAGTAATATTGTGAAATAATATTTACAGTTTACAATTAAAACAGATTTCAATATATTTTAAAATGTAAATTATTCTTGTGATGGCATAGCTGAATTTTCAGCATCATTACTCCAGTCTTCAGTGTCACATGATCCTTCAGAAATCATTCTAATATGCTTGATTGTCTGCTCCGGAAACATTTCTTATTATTATCAATATTTAAAACAGTTGTGCTGCTTCATATTTATGAGGAAACTGTAATGCATTTTTCAGGATTCTTTGTTAATTAAAAAGTTTTAAAGAGCATTATTTATTTAACAAATATATTTTTAACAATGTAAATCTACTTACTGTCAGTTATAATCTATTTAATACATCCTTGCAGAATAAAAGTATAAATTAAAATAAATAAATAAAATCTCACTGATTGTCATAGCATATAGCAGTCATAACTGGTCGCTCCAGGGCAGATTAAATCATCTGCTGCTCTGCGGAAACACCCAAAGTTTGTCCACTACACATAACAATAATTGGATTCCACTGAAGCACTCGATTTATTACATTTACATTTACAGAATTTGAGATTTTAAAACAAAAAATGACTGTATTTGTCAGTAAATAAATCAAATAGATAGAAAAGTTACTTATTTTTAAAAGTAACTTTAATATTATGATGTATTATATTTGAAAAATGAATAAAGATTTGCAGATTATAGCCAGACATTATCAAGGGCCTTTCTTTCTTTCTTTCTTTCTTTGTAGAACAGTACATTCTTATCCCACTGAGTAAGCATTCAGAACAGGTGAGGAATAGGAAAGCAGGATTTTTGAGCGATGATTGAATCAGGATAGTCATAAGTTGCTCATATCTCTTCTGTCTGACTTCTCATCTTGTTTTTACCACTCTCTATTTGTGTGTCCATACCTTTCAGTTGAACCCCTTCTCTTTCCCACTATTTCTCTCTCTCTGTCTTTATCTTTGTCTCTCTTATCTACTGTTCAGCCCTTGTGCTCAGGTGAGTCCAGGCAGGTCTGTTGCAGTCTTGAGAAAGTTCACACAGCAAAACAAACAGCACACATGCCCCACAGTGCTCCAGGCAGAGACAGACAGAAATAGGCATTCATGTTTCACAATAAAATCTCACACTCTGCCATCTTTTGATGATATTTAGGTTTATGTTCTGTGCAATTTCTCACTGTCCATTCTCTATGTGAAGTATATAATTCACTACTCTTATTTTCCCTCATACCTTGAAATGAAAAACCACATGCTGTGTCTCATTTCGAGGTCTGCGCCTTCAGGAGGTGGCTTTTGTCAGTCGCATGCTTTAATCAAGTCTGTCTCATTTTATAAAAGCAACCTTTATATTCCAAAATAAGAAAGAAATTACAGTAATGCATACCTCACAAGAAATAAGATGTTTGTGGACAACAAAAACCACTCCTGGAAGGCACAACTTTTGAGATGAGACCGCAACAATCACTTCACACAACAATCACATGTACATTATACTACATTTTAATTTTAATCACATAAAATGACCTAAAACTGCAGTGCACCTTAACTGAAATTTATATCTATCTATCTATATATATATATATATATATATATATAAAATGTATATAATTTAATTTATAATATTTTTGTTTCATATTATTTTTTTAAAATAGATGCACTCATAATAAATGCATTCATTTTAGGCAAAAGCAGTTCGTTTTTTTTGTTTTTCAATTTAGTCTCAAGCAGTTTTGACTGAAATGATCAGGAACAGTGTAAATAGTACAATAAACTTTTTTTTATATCAGTTCAAGGGAACTTCCCTAGCTTAACCAATGGCATATGTTTGGGATGGGACTATCTGCTTCTCCGCCCAGTGCAGAGGATTGTTTGAAAAACTTGTTTGTCTTTTTTAGGTGTTTGGTGATGTTAGTGGCATAAAGATTACAGACGCATACAGCTTAATCTAAATCACCATTTCATTCTCTTTTCTAGAGGTTCCTCAGCCAGAGCTGATGCTCACAACTACACGCGGCCGGGCCACGGTGGCAGGCCTGGACCCCAGACAGGAGTATCTCCTCCAAGTTATGGTGCTCAATGGGACGCTGGAGAAACTCATTGCAAAAAGACGCTTCACCAGTAAGACTGGAAGATAAGAGGATGTTGCTTTGTGGTTGCAAACGTGGTTAGAATTGTCGCTAGGTCATTGTTAGGTGTCCAAGTCAAAATAGCCAACCAACTACTCCTTCCTGTAACCTCTATGGAATATTTCACCTGACAGGCTAAAATTCTAAAGGCTAAAGTGTTTTTATTTAGAAAACTAATTGCAGACCTCAAGCTACACAATTTGAGCTATCATTCACATCTGTACTAAAAATGGTGGAAGTTACAGTAAGCCTTAAAATTATATTCAGGTTAGAGGATCCCTTCCCTTCTGATTTGTTGTTGGAGGTGGGGGATCTTTCCAGAGTGCTTTTTGTGCACAGGAAGCAGAAATCTGTACGTCGTAATTCCCAGCGGTCACAAGCTGTCAACACACAGTCCCAAAGTACAGAAACAATCCCTTTTAACACATTACATACTCCACACACACACACACACACACACACACACACACACAAACAGTGTTCAGGAGAGATCTGTCTGTAATTGACAGTGTCGAATGGTGGATTCCTGTTGGATTACAGGCTGGGACTGACGCTTGTGCCTTTACAGGCACAAAACACTTTTGGGATTCCCTTTAAAACACAGAAATGTCCCACCGAAACAACCTCCCTGAAAGAAACCTGATATCAAATGATGAAATACCTGACTTTCAGATTTCACTTCAGCTGTGAATGTGCTAAAATAAGAATGTAAACACCAGTGATAAAAGTATTTCGTTATGGGAGATCAGACTTTATTCCATAGTAGCCTGGTGTTGTCATTGTTAAAAGATGCAGACTATGCCAAACATCTGTGATACGTTTGGATGAGAGGTTGGGAGAGTAGGTTACTGTGTCGCCCCGTGCAGGTCTGGACAGGCCAGTCGTGTGGTTTGGCTAGAGGGCCAGGCTTGCTTGTCTGAGGAGGATTATTCCATTGTTCCCTCATAAAAGCATAAGCATCCACTCAGTTTTTCCATGTGGATCTGCTTATATGTCAGAAAGGTGTTAATAAAATGGGGCTTAAACACAGTTTATTTGACGTACCTAATGGTTTACGAAATAAATAATCAAAAATGTTATTGTTCACTCCACATCCTTTCATATTTACACACACCCATTCTCTGATTTCTTGTCAGTCGATGGGTTGCGGGAAGAAGAGTTGATCCGCAGCGGGAACAGGGAGCAGAAGAAGAAAACTCACTCCATTGGCTCTGAATCTGGAGAGGCGGATGACGTGACGGAAGCTCTAGCAGCCCTTCCCACTGTGCTCTACCAAGAACCAACGACTACAGGTAGAGGATTCGCAAACACTGTCTGCCAGTTTCCTATAAGTTAACTATATACTGTATGTACTGTATTTGTCAACACAGTCTTATCTGCAAAATAGGCTTTATGTTTTATACACTAACGTTCAAAGGTTTGGGGTCAGTAATATAAAAAAAATTAAAATGATAATAATATTTTTATTTTGCAGGGATGCATTAAATTGATTAAAAGTGACAGTGAAGACTTTTTTTTTGAAAAAAGAATTTCAAATAAATGCTATTCTTTTGAACTGTTTATTCATCAAAGAATCCTAAAAAAGTATTGTTTCCACAAAAAAATTAAGCATCACAACTGTTTTTCAACATTAATAATAATAAGAAATGTTTCTTGAGCACCAAATCAGCATATTAGAAGGATTTCTGAAATTGTAATAATATTTCACAATATTACTGTTTTTTTCTATATTATAATAAATGCAGCCTTCATGAGCATGAGGGACTTCTGTCAAAAACTAAAAAGTTATATGCCTGCTGTTGCAGTTTTGGCTCCAAGCTCCATATGTGTGAAACAGTGTTACAAAAAAATTGTTAGCAGCATAACATTTCTTAGTGACAAACCAAACATACTTTTATAGTTCCTGCCCAACCGGGTGTACAAAGCAGAGGAACTCTGTGCCGACCTTCCGTCCTGCGGTCTCTCTGTCATTATCAGTGTTTTACTGGTGGAGCTACAGATCGTTGAGCTGGCGCCAGCTCTACTATCTAACCTATTAATAAAAGTCCATTCATCCCCCAAATGCCTGTAATTAATGCAGCTGTAATGGGACAGAGGACTGGACAAGGAGGGAGAGTGTCCACCTGTGCTAAGTGTACATTTAGAACAAGGCGGGGTGTGGGAATACAGACACCATCACTTGCTATTGTCACTCAGTCTATTAATATCCAGTCTTCCAATATTCTTCAGAAACCACTTAACATGCTTAAACATAATCAACATGCTTATATTTTATTTTGCTGATAATTTAAGCTTTTGATGTCATATAACTGTTTTTTAGCAGCAGTATATAATACTTTTATTTAGCTATTTATCTTTCTACTATGCTATAGAGCCTCCTGCTGTACCTGAGCTTGAGCCAGAAGTTGACAGAAACACCAAAGAAAAGAAAAAGAAGAAAGACAAGAATCGATCTAAGGGTAAAATCGAGACTGAGGATAAAAATGATCAAGAAGAAAATGGAGGGAAGTCAGTGAGAGAAGAGGTCACCATCACCAACAAACCGAGAAAAACCACCCCAACCCAAGCTGTCACAGGTAATGCCACTCACATTTCAGATGAACTAAATTAATCAGATGGGCAAACAGTTAATGAAAAATCAATGCTCATTGTTACTGATCTCATAAATATGCAACTATAAACGTAAGACGCACATTGACTCAGTGATACAGGAACATGTTAGGGTCAGTGTTTAACAGAGTTAATGAGCTGTGTTGATGTTTCCTGTGTCTGTGTAGTGAGGGCTAATAACAGAATTAGGGACAAACCAGAGTTAATGACACGGTGTAGGTTGTTATCAGCGCCTCTTGTGTGCCCTCAGGACTGAAATGTGTTCCCTCCTTTCTCCCATCTGTAAAAAAACACACACACATAGATAGGAATGAATGCACCATTGAGAAACAGTAGATGTATTGACAAAAGGGATCTAGCAAAATCATTGCACAAATTGTTTTATATAGGAGCAAAGAGGACTGAAGAATGTTTGAAAAGACCCTTGAATACACTTCACAACAAAGTGCAAAAATGCCCAGGATAAGAGACATTAAAAGACACACTAAGTTTAAGTTCCTAGTTAAGTGCTTAGTGTTTAATGTTACCCTTTACTAAAACCACAGTGTTTGACTCTTGCCCATGTGTCTCAAGCTGTTTCCACACGAAAGCCATTTGAATGCAGTGCTGGAGCTCAGGCTGATCTGGTCCTTCTGGTGGATGGATCCTGGAGCATCGGCCGTACAAACTTCAGAAAAGTGCGTGACTTCCTGGAGGGTCTGGCTGTCCCCTTTCACATTGGGCCGCAGGGTGTTCAAATAGGTGAGATGTTATTTCATATTATCTATATACATTGTATATGTATTGCAATTTCAAAGCTGTGCATCTCAGTGTCAACACTTAATTGTACTTAATAATTTACTTAATGTAAGTTTAGTTTATACATTACTGTTCAGTTTGGCGTCAGTAAGATGTTTTTTTTTATGGTTTTCAAATAAGTATCTTGCTCACCAAGTCTGCATTTATTTGATAATAATCTGCATTTATTTGTTTATTAACTGAACTATAATTATATATTATATATTATAATTTTCATCATCATTACTCCAGTGTCTTCAGTGTCACATGATCCTTCAGAAATCATTCTAACATGCTGATTTGCTGCTCAAGAAATTATTCTTATTATTATCAGTGTTGAAAACAGTTGTGCTGCTTAATATTTTTGTGGAAATCGTAATACATTTTAAGGATATAGCCAATAGCCTTGTGGTTAGTGCGTTGAAATATAGCGCAACTGTGCTCACGGTGACCCGAGTTCGATTCCCGTCTCGGGGTCCTTTGCCGATCCCGCACCCTCCCTCCTCCCAGTGCTTTCCTGTCGTCTCTCTACAGTCCTATCTATAAAAGAAATGCATATAAAAAAACATTAAAATGATTATAAATGTCTTTACTGTCACTTTTGATTAATTTAATGCATGCTTACTGATTAAAAGTATTAATTTGTTGTTGTTTCAGCATTATCTCAGTACAGTGGAGATCCACGGACAGAGTGGCATCTTAATAACTTCACCTCTAGAGAGCCACTTCTGGAGGCCATCAGGAACTTCAGATACAAGGGAGGCAACACTTTCACAGGTAACTATAGATATTATACCCTGTATATTTCTTAATGACCTGGGATTAAAAAACTATTCTAAAAAGGAAAGTTCAGAATCTAATTCCTGATTGGAAGAGCCACATGGACAATTCAGATAAATGCACCCCTGTGAATGCATATTCTCTAATAATGTACGTTGCTTGGCAACCATAAACATGAGAATTTACCTGTAATTTATCGTTCTAAATATACCTGCCTATTTTAATTATTGGACTGATAATGATAACATTAACAAGCTACATTTACAGCCAGAACCAGTATAAACAATATGTCATGCATCCTTTAATATCTATTGAATGTTTGTTTTTTTATCATCGTCGTTTTTGTCACCATTTATAAGCAATTGTTTTTTAAACATGGTAAAGAGGGTTTTAGGCGGTCTGGATTTGCATTATATACAACAAATCTTGTCCACTGTAAAGTTACTAAATGCACAGCTTCTTGTGGCTTATTGTTCTTTGTTTTTTTTTGTTATCTAATAATCTGAATCCTATATGTGACCCTGGACCACAAAACCAGTCATAAGGGACAATTTTTCGAAATTGAGATTTATACATCATCTGAACGCTGAATAAATAAGCTTTCCATTGATATATGGTTTGTTAGGATAGGACAATATTTGGCCGAGATACAACTATTTGAAAATCTGGAATCTTGAGGGTGCAAAAACAAATTTAAATACTGAGAAAGTCGCCTTTAAAGTCGTCCAAATGAAGTTCTTCGCAATGCATATTACTAATCAAAAATTAAGTTGTGATATATTTACGGTAGGAAATTTACAAAATATCTTAATGGAATATGATCTTTACTTAATAGCCTAATGATTTTTGGCATAAAAGAAATATTGATAATGTTGACCCATACAATGTTTTTTTGACTATTGCTAAAAAATATACCCCAGCGACTTATGACTGGTTTTGTGGTCCAGGGTCACATATACATCACACATCAAGGTAGTCCAGCAGTGATTAAAGGATGTTTATATGACACCAATACGAGAGTATTGGTTCATTTTTAACATGTCTATATTTCAGGTCAGGCTCTCATACATGCTCTTGAGAACAATCTGAAGGAGGAGGTAGGGGCGCGACCCAACACCCCACAGTTCCTGCTGCTGTTGACTGATGGGAAATCTCAAGATGATGCCATTGCTGCAGCCAACAGGCTGAAGAATGCCGGCGTAGAGATCATTGCTATAGGTGAGAGCTTTATAAAGCAAATTACACATCGAGTGTAATGAATTTCAGAGATGCTTTGTGAAGATGACTGCTGTTTGATAATGAATACACTACATTTCAAAGGTTTGGGATCTGTAAGATTACAAAAGTCTTTTCTGCTCACCAAGGCTACATTTATTGGATAAAAAATAGTCAAAACAGTAATATAGTTAATATATTTAAAATAACTGTTTTCTGTTTTAGTATATTTTAAAATGTAATTTATTCCTGTGATGCAAAGCTTTTTTTCAGCACCATTACACCAGTCTTCAGTGTCACATGATTCTTCAGAAATCATTCTAATATGCTGATTTGCTGATCAAACATTTCTTATTGTTTAAAACAGTTGTGCCATGATACATTTTCTTCGGATTCTGTGATGAATAGAACAGCATTAGTTTGAAATATAATCGTTTGTGACATTATAAATGTCTTTATTGCTTTTGTTGTGTTGTCAATTTAATGTTTAATTGCTAAATAAAGTCACATGAACAGTAGTGTAAATACAGTATATGCTATTGCATATTTAAAATGACCTTTGCTATAGTTATGTGTATATATACACACAAAGTTTTATCTTTATTTCTTTCCCACTCATGTCCAGGTGTGAAAAATGCAGATGAGGCAGAGTTGAGGCAGATGGCGTCTGAACCGCTGGAGCTGAATGTGTATAACGTGAATGATTTTCCTCTGCTCAGTAAACTGGTGGGAAGACTAGCACGCATCCTCTGTGGCAAGATTGAAGACCGTATTAAAGCGAAGAGTAGGCCAATCACATACACATTGGTCTTCATTATAATGATCTAAAACTGATCTAAATTCCCACATACTCCCATTGAAACAAAATGGTATATGTCTTTTTCGAGAAGGAATGGAGCGTCCCACTCAGGACCCAGTTCTGTCCTATCCCAGCCCAACTGATCTGCAGTATGTAGGCCTAGGCTCGAGAGAAGTGCGGCTGCGTTGGAACATCCCCAGCAAAAGTCCTCAGCAGTACAGAGTGGTGTACCACACCGCTGAAGGACAGAGTTTGAAAGAGGTGAGCCAAGTGTCCAGCACTCTTTTAAGCACTAAAATGTAAAAGAAAAGTCTGCATAAGTTTCTGAAATCAAGTACTTATTTTTTTTAATAAGTATATATTACGGCCTTTAAAAAGTATGTTATATTTGTCAGTATGAATTAATTTACTACAATTGCATCGCTTCACTGCCATTCACAACTCCTCTCCTGTGACCTCATGGGATAATAATAAATAACAGAAATAATAGGTCATCCGGGGATTTTTTGCCAACTGTTTTATGAAAACTGTGAGTTCGGACATACTCTTTTTCACCCTCTGTATAGTAGGGAAGTGCACAATTTTGGATGCTGCCTAAAAGTTGGTGTCTTCCAGCCATTAGACTGGTATCCTGTAAAGATGTTAAAAGCTGGAATTGCTTGTATCAAATCACTGTGGTTTAATTGTGAGCACCAGGAATTGAAGAAATGTTGGTTTGTTGGTGCCACCTACAGGATGTTTTCTATGCTGTAGTTGTAGTTGCATTCAGAAAACTCACTTTGCTTTTATATGCATGTTGTTGATTGATTTCAGGTGGTGGTGAATGGAACAGACTCCACAGTTCTGCTGACAGGACTGTCCTCACAAACACAATACCACCTGTCCATCTTTCCTGTCTATGAGAACAATGTGGGCTCTGCTCTGAGAGGCACCTTCACCACTTGTTAGTTTCAGCACTCAAAATGCTCATTCATAACATTTCCTAATTTATAGTTAAAAATCCCAAGACCACACTGAAAATCTGGGATTCTAAACTTGGAAGCAGAAAGTTTTAGGTTTTTGCTAATTAAAAACAAACATGATGGCAAAAATGAATAAGAAATTGATACTGTTATAAATGTAAATGTAATTTTGTGCAGCTAAAGTGCTGCTGACGTTAAAGCAAAAAGGGATATTTACGTATTTTTATGCTGATAATGAAATTTGGTCTCAGAGTTTTAGACGCCACTGCATATCATAATAAATTATCTCCGCTTTAAAGTACCATTGGCTATACCTGAGGCTCTAGAGGTCACCGCTTCCTCCCCTAGCAGTCTGCGGGTGCGCTGGCAGCCGGCCACTGGAGCCACACAGTACATGGCCTTATACTCAGCACTCAATGATGGAGAGCCTGATGATGCCAAAGAGGTGAGTCTGGGACATCTCACAATGTGGCTCAGTGTTTCTAATTATGTTACAATGGTTTGATGCCATTCCCGTGCTCTTGTTTCTTGTGCCAGGTGAAGTTTGGACCAGCTCAGACGGACGTGGAGTTGGTGGATCTGATGCCATCCACAGATTATTCAGTCACACTTTATGCTCTTTTTGATGAGGACCCCAGTGACCCAATTACAGCCATCGGCGCCACCTGTAAATACAGATTCATTATAAGCACTTTCATAGAAACGTATCTATCTAGTCTTACGAGACTATTCCCACTATGCTCACACACACTTTTATCCACTTCCCAGACAGGTGTGACAATTCTTCTTATAGGGATAGGTCACACAAAATTGAACAATTCTGAAAATTTACTCAACCTCATGTCGTTCCAAACCTGTATGACTTTCTTCTGTGGAACATAAAAGACATTTTTAGAAATGTTCTCTTTGTCCATACTATGGAAGTCAGTCAAATCTGTTTGGCTAACAAAATTTTTCAAAAGTACCTTTTTTTTGTGTATAGAATGAAAGTCATACAGGTTTGCAATGACATGAGGTAAATGTTCACAGAATCTTTTTTTTCTCTTTAATAATGCCTTAAAGGGGTCATTGGATGCCCATTTTCCACAAGCTGATATGATTCTTTAGGGTCTTAATGAAAAGTCTATAACATACTTTGGTTAAAATTTCTCAATGATAGTGTAAAACAACACCCTTTTTACCCTGTCAAAAACATCTCTTTTTACAGCAAGCCATATCAGTGCATTTCCCTTTAAATGCTAATGAGCTCTGCTCACCCCGCCCCTCTCCCTCAGTGGGGTGATGTGCAGTTCTCTGAGAGACTGTAAACTTTAGCTGCATTCATCGTGAAACTTGCTAACTAGCACATTATTTGCGATTTGCAAAATTCATTAAAAAACTTATACTCACTTCTTCTGTAGGTGAAGCTGAATCACGAATGATTCGCACAAACATTTAGGTAGATTGGAGGACGCATTCCCTTCAAAAACAAACGTACTCCACTGCGTCTTCAGTGGATCAGATGTGGGTAGTAAATGATGACTGCTATGTTCATTATTACAATACATCCAACAGCAAAACACCTCAATTGCTTAGGAGACATTCTTGTCTACACCTCCGTCTTCAAAACAATGGCAGACTGATGACAGCTTACTCAGAGCGGGTCTAATCTAAAACACCAATGTCAATCAACAATCGTGGAAGGGGCCTGGACCCGTGTGACATCACACAGCCAAGAATCTGAGAACGGCTTGATTTGAAAAAGGGGATATTATTCATCTGGATTTTATCTGAAAAACCACTGGGTGGATTTTTATCATTATAGGGTGGTTGTGTACACACTGCCAACACACATTTAAGTTCAAACAGCATGTAAAAGTTAATTGTGCATCCGATGACCCCTTTAAAAGAAGAAAGGAGAGAAAAACTACACATAAACGTAATTTCTGTCACTAAGCACCATAAATTAGTCAGAAAAAAACAGATGGCTGGTTCTCATGTTTATAATAACAGCCAGTTAATTACATTAACCTCTTTGTTCCTCAAAGGTAAAAATAAAATGAATGTGAATGGTAACTGTCAACCAATATGTGGTGGTAAGACTACTGTAATAGTAACTGTTTCTGCTCTGAACACAAATGCTGAATGCTATTTTGGACATTTGTGAACCCTAAATCATTGAATTATTTTTAACCAATTCATTGACAAGAACAGTTTTATATGGGAATTCCCACCAGTAAAAGAAAATGGAGAACTGATTAATAATTCAGTAAAAAAAAAAAAAAAAAATAGCAAACAACATTTTTATTTTTCTGTCAACTCCTGACTGCAACTTCTCATACCTGCAACTCAGAAGTTTAGTCTCTTGCCATATTAAATTGTCCCACAGAAATCCCTTGATGTCTTTTGCTCATTCCCTCTGTTCTTTCTCTCATCTGTCTATTTTTTCCAGTCCCACTGCCGTCTCCTCTCAGTTTGCAGTTTCCCATGGTCAGTCACAGCACTCTGAAGGTCACGTGGGTCCCTGGAGCTGTCGATGTTCCTGCACACCGCATCATCTACAGCACCAATCACGGCAGTGATGTCAAGCAGGTGAGCAGATGCCAGAAGTCACTTGTTAGGTTTTTGATGTTGTAACGTTTATTATTATTTATTAGCTCTAAAAAGGGGA